>NW_027005836.1:0-3642 GCF_036934945.1 Oncorhynchus masou masou | reverse complement strand
GTGTACTGGTGTCTGCAGTACTGGTGTACTGTTGTCTGCTGTACTGGTATACTGATGTCTGCTGTACTGGTATACTGGTGTCTGCAGTACTGGTATACTGGTGTCTGCAGTACTGGTATACTGGTGTACTGGTGTCTACAGTACTGGTGTACTGGTGTACTGGTGTCTGCAGTACTGGTATACTGGTGTCTGCAGTACTGGTATACTGGTGTCTGCGGTACTGGTGTACTGGTGTCTGCAGTACTGGTATACTGGTGTCTGCAGTACTGGTATACTGGTGTCTGCAGTACTGGTATACTGGTGTCTGCGGTACTGGTATACTGATGTCTGCTGTACTGGTATACTGGTGTCTGCGGTACTGGTATACTGGTGTCTGCAGTACTGGTGTACTGGTGTACTGGTGTACTGGTGTCTGCAGTACTGGTATACTGGTGTCTGCAGTACTGGTATACTGGTGTCTGCGGTACTGGTGTACTGGTGTCTGCAGTACTGGTATACTGGTGTCTGCAGTACTGGTATACTGGTGTCTGCAGTACTGGTATACTGGTGTCTGCAGTACTGGTATACTGGTGTCTGCAGTACTGGTATACTGGTGTCTGCAGTACTGGTATACTGGTGTCTGCGGTACTGGTATACTGGTGTCTGCGGTACTGGTATACTGGTGTCTTTGGTACTGGTGTACTGGTGTCTGCAGTACTGGTATACTGGTGTCTGCAGTACTGGTGTACTGGTGTCTGCGGTACTGGTGTACTGGTGTCTGCAGTACTGGTATACTGGTGTCTGCAGTACTGGTATACTGGTGTCTGCAGTACTGGTATACTGGTGTCTGCAGTACTGGTATACTGGTGTCTGCAGTACTGGTGTACTGGTATACTGGTGTCTACAGTACTGGTATACTGGTGTACTGGTGTCTGCAGTACTGGTATACTGGTGTCTGCAGTACTGGTATACTGGTGTCTGCAGTACTGGTATACTGGTGTCTGCGGTACTGGTATACTGGTGTCTGCGGTACTGGTGTACTGGTGTCTGCAGTACTGGTATACTGGTGTCTGCAGTACTGGTATACTGGTGTCTGCAGTACTGGTATACTGGTGTCTGCAGTACTGGTGTACTGGTATACTGGTGTCTACAGTACTGGTGTACTGGTATACTGGTGTCTGCAGTACTGGTATACTGGTGTCTGCGGTACTGGTATACTGGTGTCTGCGGTACTGGTATACTGGTGTCTGCAGTACTGGTATACTGGTGTATGCGGTACTGGTATACTGGTGTCTGCAGTACTGGTATACTGGTGTCTGCAGTACTGGTATACTGGTGTCTGCGGTACTGGTATACTGGTGTCTGCGGTACTGGTATACTGGTGTACTGGTGTCTGCGGTACTGG
Organism: Oncorhynchus masou masou; assembly: GCF_036934945.1. Taxonomy (NCBI): domain Eukaryota; kingdom Metazoa; phylum Chordata; class Actinopteri; order Salmoniformes; family Salmonidae; genus Oncorhynchus; species Oncorhynchus masou. The sequence continues at coordinate 2,258 of NW_027005836.1, read as the reverse complement.
TATACTGGTGTCTGCAGTACTGGTATACTGGTGTCTGCAGTACTGGTATACTGGTGTCTGCCGTACTGGTATACTGGTGTCTGCGGTACTGGTATACTGTTGTCTGCAGTACTGGTATACTGGTGTCTGCGGTACTGGTGTACTGGTGTACTGGTGTCTGCGGTACTGGTATACTGGTGTCTGCGGTACTGGTATACTGGTGTACTGGTGTCTGCAGTACTGGTATACTGGTGTCTGCAGTACTGGTATACTGGTGTCTGCAGTAATGGTATACTGGTGTCTGCGGTACTGGTATACTGGTGTCTGCAGTAATGGTATACTGGTGTCTGCGGTACTGGTGTCTGCAGTACTGGTATACTGGTGTCTGCAGTACTGGTGTACTGGTATACTGGTGTCTACAGTACTGGTGTACTGGTATACTGGTGTCTGCAGTACTGGTATACTGGTGTCTGCGGTACTGGTATACTGGTGTCTGCGGTACTGGTATACTGGTGTCTGCAGTACTGGTATACTGGTGTCTGCGGTACTGGTATACTGGTGTCTGCGGTACTGGTATACTGGTGTCTGCGGTACTGGTATACTGGTGTCTGCGGTACTGGTATACTGGTGTCTGCGGTACTGGTATACTGGTGTATGCGGTACTGGTATACTGGTGTCTGCAGTACTGGTATACTGGTGTCTGCAGTACTGGTATACTGGTGTCTGCGGTACTGGTATACTGGTGTCTGCGGTACTGGTATACTGGTGTATGCGGTACTGGTATACTGGTGTCTGCCGTACTGGTATACTGGTGTCTGCGGTACTGGTATACTGTTGTCTGCAGTACTGGTATACTGGTGTCTGCGGTACTGGTGTACTGGTGTACTGGTGTCTGCGGTACTGGTATACTGGTGTACTGGTGTCTGCGTTACTGGTGTACTGGTGTCTGCGGTACTGGTGTACTGGTGTCTGCGTTACTGGTGTACTGGTGTCTGCGGTACTGGTTACTGGTGTCTGCGGTACTGGTATACTGGTGTCTGCGTTACTGGTATACTGGTGTACTGGTGTCTGCGGTACTGGTATACTGGTGTCTGCGGTACTGGTATACTGGTGTCTGCGGTACATGGTATACTGGTGTCTGCGGTACTGGTATACTGGTGTCTGCAGTACTGGTATACTGGTGTCTGCGGTACTGGTGTACTGGTGTCTGCAGTACTGGTATACTGGTGTCTGCAGTACTGGTATACTGGTGTCTGCAGTACTGGTGTACTGGTATACTGGTGTCTACAGTACTGGTGTACTGGTATACTGGTGTCTGCAGTACTGGTATACTGGTGTCTGCAGTACTGGTATACTGGTGTCTGCGGTACTGGTATACTGGTGTCTGCGGTACTGGTATACTGGTGTCTGCGGTACTGGTATACTGGTGTCTGCGGTACTGGTATACTGGTGTATGCGGTACTGGTATACTGGTGTCTGCGGTACTGGTATACTGGTGTATGCGGTACTGGTATACTGGTGTCTGCAGTACTGGTATACTGGTGTCTGCAGTACTGGTATACTGGTGTCTGCGGTACTGGTATACTGGTGTCTGCGGTACTGGTATACCGGTGTCTGCAGTACTGGTATACTGGTGTATGCGGTACTGGTGTATGCGGTACTGGTATACTGGTGTCTGCAGTACTGGTATACTGGTGTCTGCAGTACTGGTATACTGGTGTCTGCAGTACTGGTATACTGGTGTCTGCGGTACTGGTATACTGTTGTCTGCAGTACTGGTATACTGGTGTCTGCGGTACTGGTGTACTGGTGTCTGCGGTACTGGTATACTGGTGTACTGGTGTCTGCGTTACTGGTGTACTGGTGTCTGCGGTACTGGTGTACTGGTGTCTGCGTTACTGGTGTACTGGTGTCTGCGGTACTGGTTACTGTTGTCTGCGGTACTGGTATACTGGTGTCTGCGTTACTGGTGTACTGGTATACTGGTGTCTGCGGTACTGGTATACTGGTGTCTGCGGTACTGGTATACTGGTGTCTGCGGTACTGGTGTACTGGTGTACTGGTGTCTGTGGTACTGGTATACTGGTGTCTGCAGTACTGGTATACTGGTGTACTGGTGTCTGCGGTACTGGTATACTGGTGTCTGCAGTACTGGTATACTGGTGTACTGGTGTCTGCGGTACTGGTATACTGGTGTCTGCGGTACTGGTGTACTGGTATTCTGGTGTCTGCAGTACTGGTATACTGGTGTACTGGTGTCTGCAGTACTGGTATACTGG
>NW_027005834.1:0-3644 GCF_036934945.1 Oncorhynchus masou masou | reverse complement strand
ATAGTCCAGACTGGTTATAGATATGTCTTAATTGATTATAGAACAGACTCGTTATAGATATGTCTTAATTGATTATAGAACAGACTCGTTATAGATATGTCTTAATTGATTATAGTCCAGACTGGTTATAGATATGTCTTAATTGATTATAGAACAGACTCGTTATAGATATGTCTTAATTGATTATAGAACAGACTCGTTATAGATATGTCTTAATTGATTATAGAACAGACTCGTTATAGATATGTCTTAATTGATTATAGAACAGACTCGTTATAGATATGTCTTAATTGATTATAGAACAGACTCGATTATAGATATGTCTTAATTGATTATAGAACAGACTCGTTATAGATATGTCTTAATTGATTATAGTCCAGACTGGTTATAGATATGTCTTAATTGATTATAGTCCAGACTGGTTATAGATATGTCTTAATTGATTATAGAACAGACTCGTTATAGATATGTCTTAATTGATTATAGTCCAGACTCGTTATAGATATGTCTTAATTGATTATAGAACAGACTCGTTATAGATATGTCTTAATTGATTATAGTCCAGACTGGTTATAGATATGTCTTAATTGATTATAGAACAGACTCGTTATAGATATGTCTTAATTGATTATAGAACAGACTCGTTATAGATATGTCTTAATTGATTATAGAACAGACTCGTTATAGATATGTCTTAATTGATTATAGAACAGACTCGTTATAGACATGTCTTAATTGACTATAGTCCAGACTCGTTATAGATATGTCTTAATTGACTGTAGAAAAGACTCGTTATAGATATGTCTTAATTGATTATAGACCAGACATGTTATAGATATGTCTTAATTGATTATAGTCCAGACTCGTTATAGATATGTCGTAATTGATTATAGAACAGACTGGTTATAGATATGTCTTAATTGATTATAGTCCAGACTCGTTATAGATATGTCTTAATTGATTATAGTCCAGACTGGTTATAGATATGTCTTAATTGATTATAGAACAGACTCGTTATAGATATGTCATAATTGATTATAGAACAGACTCGTTATAGTTATGTCTTAATTGATTATAGTCCAGACTCGTTATAGATATGTCTTAATTGATTATAGTCCAGACTCGTTATAGATATGTCTTAATTGATTATAGAACAGACTCGTTATAGTTATGTCTTAATTGATTATAGTCCAGACTGGTTATAGATATGTCATAATTGATTATAGAACAGACTCGTTATAGTTATGTCTTAATTGATTATAGAACAGACTCGTTATAGATATGTCTTAATTGATTATAGAACAGACTCGTTATAGATATGTCTTAATTGATTATAGAACAGACTCGATTATCAATATGTCTTAATTGATTATAGAACAGACTGGTTATAGATATGTCTTAATTGATTATAGTCCAGACTCGTTATAGATATGTCTTAATTGATTATAGAACAGACTGGTTATAGATATGTCTTAATTGATTATAGTCCAGACTGGTTATAGATATGTCTTAATTGATTATAGTCCAGACTGGTTATAGATATGTCTTAATTGATTATAGTCCAGACTGGTTATAGATATGTCTTAATTGATTATAGAACAGACTCGTTATAGATATGTCTTAATTGATTATAGTCCAGACTGGTTATAGATATGTCTTAATTGGATTATAGAACAGACTTCATTATAGATATGTCTTAATTGATTATAGAACAGACTAGTTATAGATATGTCTTAATTGATTATAGAACAGACTGGTTTAGATATGTCTTAATTGATTATAGTCCAGATTCATTATAGATATGTCTTAATTGATTATAGAACAGACTTCGTTATAGATATGTCTTAATTGATTATAGAACAGACTCGTTATAGATATGTCTTAATTGATTATAGAACAGACTGGTTATAGATATGTCTTAATTGATTATAGAACAGAACTCGTTATAGATATGTCTTAATTGATTATAGTCCAGACTGGTTATAGATATGTCTTAATTGATTATAGAACAGACTCGTTATAGATTTGAGTGATTATAGTCCAGACTGGTTATAGATATGTCTTAATTGATTATAGAACAGACTCGTTATAGATATGTCTTAATTGATTATAGTCCAGACTGGTTATAGATATGTCTTAATTGATTATAGAACAGACTCGTTATAGATATGTCTTAATTGATTATAGAACAGACTCGTTATAGATATGTCTTAATTGACTATAGTCCAGACTCGTTATAGATATGTCTTAATTGACTGTAGAAAAGACTCGTTATAGATATGTCTTAATTGATTATAGACCAGACATGTTATAGATATGTCTTAATTGATTATAGTCAGACTCGTTAGACTAATTGATTATAGAACAGACTGGTTATAGATATGTCTTAATTGATTATAGTCCAGACTCGTTATAGATATGTCTTTTGTTGACATGTTATAGATATGTCTTAATTGATTATAGTCCAGACTTTATAGATATGTCATAATTGATTATAGAACAGACTGTTATAGATATGTCTTAATTGATTATAGTCCAGACTCGTTATAGATATGTCTTAATTGATTATAGTCCAGACTGGTTATAGATATGTCTTAATTGATTATAGAACAGACTCGTTATAGATATGTCATAATTGATTATAGAACAGACTCAGACTCGTTATAGTTATGTCTTAATTGATTATAGTCCAGACTCGTTATAGATATGTCTTAATTGATTATAGTCCAGACTTCGTTATAGATATGTCTTAATTGATTATAGAACAGACTCGTTATAGTTATGTCTTAATTGTCTTAATTGATTATAGTCCAGACTGGTTATAGATATGTCATAATTGATTATAGAACTAGACTCGTTATAGTTATGTCTTAATTGATTATAGAACAGACTCGTTATAGATATGTCTTAATTGATTATAGAACAGACTCGTTATAGATATGTCTTAATTGATTATAGAACAGACTCAAGTTATCAATATATCTTAATTGATTATAGAACAGACTGGTTATAGATATGTCTTAATTGATTATAGTCCAGACTCGTTATAGATATGTCTTAATTGATTATAGAACAGACTGGTTATAGATATGTCTTAATTGATTATAGTCCAGACTGGATATATAATTGATTATGTCCAGACTCTTATAGATATGTCTTATTATAGTCCAGACTGGTTATAGATATGTCTTAATTGATTATAGAACAGACTCGTTATAGATATGTCTTAATTGATTATAGAACAGATACTGTTATAGATATGTCTTAATTGATTATAGAACAGACTCGTTATAGATATGTCTTAATTGATTATAGAACAGACTCGTTATAGATATGTCTTAATTGATTATAGAACAGACTCGCTATCGATATGTCTTAATTGATTATAGAACAGACTCAGTTATAGATATGTCTTAATTGATTATAGAACAGACTCAAGTATAGATATGTCTTAATTGATTATAGAACAGACTCGCTATAGATATGTCTTAATTGATTATAGTCCAGACTCGTTATAGATATGTCTTAATTGATTATAGAACAGACTCTCGTTATAGATATGTCTTAATCGATTACAGAACAGACTCAAGTATATGTCTTAATTGATTATAGAACAGACTCGTTATAGATATGTCTTAATTGAT
>NW_027005833.1:0-3645 GCF_036934945.1 Oncorhynchus masou masou | reverse complement strand
GAGAGAGGAGAGGAGAGGGGGAGAGAGGGAGAGGAGAGGAGAGGAGAGGAGAGGAGAGGAGAGGAGGGAGAGGAGAGAGGAGAGGAGAGGAGAGGGAGGAGAGGAGAGGAGAGGAGAGGAGTCTCACAGTCTCACAGCAGGCAGGGTCCAAAGGAGAGGAGAAGAGAAGAGGGGGAGAGAGGGAGAGGAGAGGAGTAGAGAGAGAGGAGAGAGAGGGAGGAGAGAGGGGAGGGGAGAGAGGAGGAGAGGAGAGGAGAGGAGAGAGAGAGGAGAGGGGGAGAGAGGAGAGTCTCACAGTGTCACAGCAGGCAGGGTCCAAAGGAGAGGAGAAGAGAGAGGGGGGAGAGGAGAGGAGAGGAGAGAGGAGAGGAGAGGGGAGAGAGGAGAGGAGAGGAAGAGAGGGAGTCTCACAGTCTCACAGCAGGCAGGGTCGAGAGGAGAGGAGAGAGAAGAGGGAGAGAGAGGAGAGAGAGGAGAGGAGAGAGGGAGAGGTGAGAGTCTCACAGCAGGCAGGGTCCAAAGGAGAGGAGAAGAGAAGAGGGGGAGGAGAGGAGAGGAGAGGGGGAGAGAGGAGAGGGAGAGAGGAGAGGAGAGGGGAGAGAGGAGAGTCTCACAGCAGGCAGGGTCCAAAGGAGAGGAGAAGAGAAGAGGGGGAGAGAGGAGAGGAGAGAGAGGAGAGGAGAGAGAGGAGAGAGAGAGGAGAGGAAGGAGAGGAGAGGGAGAGTCTCACAGTGTCACAGCAGGCAGGGTCCAAAGGGAGAGGAGAAGAGAAGAGGGGAGAGAGAGAGGAGAGGAGAGTCTCACAGTGTCACAGCAGGCAGGGTCCAAAGGAGAGAGGAGAAGAGGAGAGGGGGGAGAGAGGGAGAGGGAGAGAGGAGAGGAGAGGAGGAGGAGAGGAGAGGAGAGGAGAGAGAGAGGAGAGGGGGAGAGGGAGAGGGAGAGAGGAGAGGAGGGAGAGAGGAGAGGGTCTCACAGTGTCACAGCAGGCAGGGTCCAAAGGAGAGGAGAAGAGAAGAGGGAGAGAGAGGAGAGGAGGAGTCTCACAGTGTCACAGCAGGCAGAGTCCAAAGGAGAGGAGAAGAGGAGGGGAGAGAGGAGAGGAGAGGAGAGGAGGGAGAGGAGAGGAGAGAGAGGAGAGGGAGAGGAGAGAGGAGAGTCTCACAGTGTCACAGCAGGCAGGGTCCAAGGAGAGGAGAAGGAAGGGGAGAGAGGAGAGAGAGGAGGGGGAGAGAGGAGAGGAGAGGGGGAGAGAGGAGAGTCTCACGAGTGTCACAGCAGGCAGGGTCCAAAGGAGAGGAGAAGAGAAGAGGGGGAGAGGAGAGGAGAGGAGGAGAGGAGAGGGGAGAGGAGAGGAGAGTCTCACAGTGTCACAGCAGGCAGGGTCCAAAGGAGAGGAGAAGAGGGGGGGAGAGGAGAGGGGGAGAGAGGGAGAGGAAGGAGAGAGAGGAGAGGAGAGAGAAGAGGGGAGAGAGAGAGAGGAGAAGAGAAGAGGGAGAGAGAGGACAGTCTCACAGTGTCACAGCAGGCAGGGTCCAAAGGAGAGGGAGAAGATGGGGGGAGGGGAGAAGAGGAGAGGGGGGAGAGAGAGAGGGGAGAAAGATGAGAGGGAGGAGAGAAAGAGGGGGAAAGAGAGAGAGGGGGAGAGAGAAGAGAAGGGAGGGAGAGAGAGGGCAGTCTCAGCGGTGTCGCAGCAGGGCAGGGTCCAGCATGGAGGCAGGTGCGCTGAGGAGACTGAGGAGCTGAGCGCTGCGCCACTGTTCTGCAGGAAGGGTTCCTCCTAGGGTACAACATCTGTAGGGACAGGAGGGCCTCCGTCACACCCTGGGAAGAGAGGGGGAAGGAGGGAGAGGGTGGGAGCGAGAGAGGAGAGCTCCGTGATAGAGATTATAAAGCCGAATAGCAGTCCAAATCAGGAATAATGACCCACTCTAACATTTACAGTCGTTTTCAAAATACAGTTAACATTACCCTAGAGAATATACAATCGTCAATATACCCTAGTGCAGTGGTCACCAACCGGTTAATCTTCAAGCCAACAGTAAAGGCTATACGTTCCTTTTATTTATTGTGTTGTGCTGTTGGTGGTAAATGCGCTTGATTCGGAAGCCCTGAGCATCGGGTAAACAACGTGTTGCCATTTGTGAACCATTTCAATTTGTCTGAAAAGACCAACTCCGCCTATCTGGTGAACTAGGAGATCTGTGGCTAAATCGAGTTTGCCTACTGAGCTGGCACATCGGATAGCTCAAATCACCGTGCTTCCAGAACTCCCACGACCCCGGACACAGCGGTGTTTGATACTAGCCTACGTAAGATGTTAGAGCGTTTTAAAACCCCAGAGACTGTCAAAATATTCAGCAAAGCGTTATTGTAAAAATAATAATAATAATTCAGCACTGTCAACACTGTCCTTTAGTCAACATTATTACAAAACATAAAGTGTGCTTCTCTCTACTTCCAGTCGCACTGCAGCTGTCATGAATGAATAGCCAAGTGTATCATCAGCCCCGCGTGTTTAAATATTACTGGCAGCTCATCATGTCTATTTTAATATCGATGAGTTTTCTTTCTCTGGTCATAGGAACAACATGAATTGCGCATGAGGCAGATTCGAGTGCGACTTGAGTTTCCACATCAGGTGGAAGACCGTGTCCCTCTCTCTGGTCAGTCTCACCAGAGGAAATGAAGGAGAGAGCAGGGACGGTGAGAGGCGGATCCTCTGCTGTTTTCTCCTCCCTGCGCGAAGACTAATGCTGTGTTCAACACAACTGAGAACTCAGAAATCTACGACTTCCGATTTCAGTCCGTTCAAGACAACGTTTAAAAGTACTTTTTTTAACGAGATCCGACTGGGATTTTTTTTTTTGAACGGTCATCCAACTCGGAATCTCTGACGTCTTTGTGAATTGAATATGTGAATACGCAATTGACAATTACCTTAGTGTGAGGGCCGAATTCCTCAGTCAGTTTCTTAATGGGCTGTTCATACTCCATAAACATTTGAGCCAGGCGCTGGTACAGTGGGGTCACTGGAGGATCAATCAAACAAACAATCAATCAGGACTTAGTCAAATCAACCACACATTCATACATGTATACACATACACTGCCATGTACAGGACCAACTCATGCCAACACCAATATCATGTGGTGCCACTACCATGTACAGGACCAACTCATGCCAACACCAATATCATGTGGTGTCACTACCATGTACAGGACCAACTCATGCCAACATCAATATCATGTGGTGTCACTGCCATGTACAGGACCAACTCATGCCAACACCAATATCATGTGGTGCCACTGCCATGTACAGGACCAACTCATGCCAACACCAATATCATGTGGTGCCACTACCATGTACAGGACCAACTCATGCCAACACCAATATCATGTGGTGCCACTGCCATGTACAGGACCAACTCATGCCAACACCAATATCATGTGGTGTCACTGCCATGTACAGGACCAACTCATGCCAACATCAATATCATGTGGTGCCACTGCCATGTACAGGACCAACTCATGCCAACATCAATATCATGTGGTGTCACTGCCATGTACAGGACCAACTCATGCCAACACCAATATCATGTGGTGCCACTACCATGTACAGGACCAACTCATGCCAACACCAATATC
>NW_027005832.1:0-3646 GCF_036934945.1 Oncorhynchus masou masou | reverse complement strand
AGTCTTGTTTTCAGATTAGCCTTGTTAAAATCCCCAGCAACAATGAATGCAGCCTCCGGATAAATGGTTTCCAGTTTGCAAAGAGTTAAATAAAGTTCGTTCAGAACCATCGATGTGTCTGCTTGGGGGGGATATATACGGCCAGGATTATAATCCAAGAGAATTCTCTTGGTAGATAATGTGGTCTACATTTGATTGTGAGGGATTCTAAAGGTGAACAGAAGGATTTGAGTTCCTGTATGTTTCTTTCATCGCACCATGCCTCGTTAGCCATAAGGCATACACCCCCACCCTCATCTTACCAGAAAGGTGTTTGTTTCTGTCGGCGCGATGCGTGGAGAAACCCATGGCCGCCGGATAGCCTCTCCAGTGAGCCATGTTTCCGTGAAGCACAGAACGTTACAGTCTCTGATGTCCCTATGGAATGCTACCCTTGTTCGGATTTCATCAACCTTGTTGTCGAGACTGGACATTGGCAGGAAGAATGCTAGGCGGCACGATGTGCCCGTCTCCGTAGTCTGACCAGAAGACCGCCTGTTTCCCTCTTTTCAGAGTCGCTTTTTGGGTCGCTGCATGCGATCCATTCCGTTGTCCTGTTTGTAAGGCAGAACACAGGATACGTTGGGCGAAAACATATTCTTGGTCGTACTGATGGTGAGTTGACGCTGATCTTATATACAGTAGTACTTCTCGACTGTATGTAATGAAACCTAAGATGACCTGGGGTACTAATAGGGCTCTTTTCGGTTTACGTACGTTTGTTATTTTGTTAGTTTAATCGTGTATAGTTTCCTTATTAAATAAAATGAATCACAACTACGCTGCATTTTGGTCCGCTCCTCCTTCCCACAACGAAAGCCGTGACAGTAGCCTTCCACAAGCATCCCACCTTACAGAGCTGGTGTAACTGAGTCAGGTTTGTAGGCCTCCTTGCAAATGCTTTTTCAGTTCTGCCCACACATTTTCTATGGGATTGAGATCAGGGCTTTGTGATGGCCAATCCAATAGCTTGACTTTGTTGTCCTTAAGGTATTTTGCCACACTTTGGAAGTATGCTTGGGGTCATTGTCCATTTGGAAGACCCATTTCCGACCAAGCTTAGACTTCCTGACTGATGTCTTAAAATGTTGCTTCATTATATCCATATAACTTTCCTACCTCATGAAGCCATCTATTTTGTGAAGTGCATCAGTCCCTCCTGCAGCAAAGCACCCCACAACATGATGCTGACATTCCCGTGCTTCACGGTTGGATGATGTTCTTCGGCTTGCAAGCATCCCCCTTTTCCTCCAAACATAATGATGGTGATTATCTATTTTTGTTTCATCAGACCAGAGGACGTTTCTCCAAAAGAAAGATCTTTGTCCCGATGTGCAATTGCAAACAGTAATCTGGCTTTTTTTATGGAGGTTTTGGAGCAGTGGCTTCTTCCTTGCTGAGCAGCCTTTCAGGTTATATCGACATAGGACTTGTTTTACTGTGGATATAGATACTCTTGTACCGGTTTCCTCCAGCATCTTCACAAGGTCCTTTGTTGTTCTGGGATTGATTTGCACTTTTCGCACCAATGTACATTCATCTCTAGGAGACAGAATGCTTCTCCTTCCTGAGTGGTATGATGGCTGCATGGTCCATTGGTGTTTATACTTGTGTACTATTGTTTGTACAGATGAACATGGTACCTTCAGTAGTTTGGAAATTGCTCCCAAACACGAACCAGACTTGTGGAGTTCTACAAAAAAATCTGAGGTCTTGGCTAATTTCTTTTGAGTTTCCCATGATGCCTAGCAAAGAGGCACTGAGTTTGAAGGTAGGCCTTGGAAAACATCCACAGTTATACCTCCAATTGACTCAAATGATGTCAATTAGCCTATAAGAAGCTTCTAAAGCCATTTAATCATTTTCTGGAATTTTCCAAGCTGTTTAACCTCTCTGGGATATGCGGGACTACTGTCCCACCTGCACAAAGGCCAGGGAAAATGTAGAGTGCCAAATTCAAATAAATTACTATAAAAATCTAACTTTCATTGAATCACACATGCAAGGTAGCAAATTAAAGCTACACTTGTTGTGAATCCAGCCAACACATCAGATTTCAAAAAAGCTCTTTCGACGTAAGCAAACGATTCTATTATCTGAGGATAGCACCTCCGTGAACAAAGAGAGAAAAACATATTTCAACGCTGTAGGCGCGACACAAAACGCAGAAATAAAAATATAATTCATGACTTACCTTTGACGAGCTTCTTTTGTTGGCATTCCAATATGTCCCATAAACATCACAAATGGTCCTTTCGTTCAATTAATTCCGTCGATATATATCCGAAAACGAAGTTTGATCCAGAAAAACACCGGTTCCAACTTACAACGTGATTACAAAATATCTCAAAAGTTACCTGTAAACTTTGCCAAAACATTTCAAATTACTTTTGTAATACAACTTTAGGTATTTTTTTACATAAATAATCAATACAATTGAAGTCGGGATGACCTGTGTTCAATACAGGAGGAAAACAAACTGTAGCTTGCTTTCTGGTCACGCGCCTCTATCTAACAATACACTTCAAGTGACCCTCGTTCAATATGGCCGTACTTCTTCATTACACAAAGGAAAAACCTCAACCAATTTCTAAAGAATGTTGCCATCCAGTGGAAGCGATAGGAACTTGAAGAATATTATAAGTGAAATAGTGAAGAAGTGAAGTGAAGAAAACACTCTGACGTGTCCAGAAATACAAAGATCTTCTCTGTGCGTGCCCTAAAACGTGAGCTTCAGGCAAAACCAAGATGAGATGGCATCCAGGAAATGACAAGGATTTTTGAGGCTCTGTTTTTCATTATCTCCTTATATGGCTGTGAACGCAAGAGGAACGAGCCTGCCCTTTCTGTCGTTTCCCCAAGGTGTCTGCAGCATTGTGACGTATTTGTGGGCAGATCATTGGAAGATTGACCATAACAGACCACATTTACCACGTGTCCGCCCCGGTGTCCTGCGCGAAATTGGTGCGCAAAAAAAGTCACCTGCCAGTATTTTTCCATGGGACACAGAGAGGAAAGCAAGCTTCCACGAACTGCATGTCAATGAAGAGATATGTGAAAAAACACCTTGAGGATTGATTCCAAACATTCCAAACAACGTTTGCCATGTTTCGGTCGATATTATGTAGTTAATCCGGAAAAAGTTTCACGTTGTAGGTGACTGCATTTTCGTTTCGTTTCGGTAGCCAGACGCAATGTAGAAAACGGAACGATTTCTCCTACACACAGACGCATTCAGGAAACACTGCGCATTTGGTATGTGACTGAGACTCTCCTCATTGAAAACATCAGAAGCTCTTCAAAGGTAAATGATTTTATTTATTTGGTTATCTGGTTTTGTGAAAATGTTGCGTGCTACATGCTACACAAAATGCTATGCTAGCTTAGCATACTCTTACACAAATTAGTCAATTTCTATGGTTCAAAAGCATATTTTGAAAATCTGAGATGACAGTGTTGTTAAGAAAAAGGCTAAGCTTGAGAGCAAACGCATTATTTTAATTTTATTTGCGATTTTCAGAAATCGTTAACGTTGCGTTATGCTAATGAGCCTGAGGCTTTAGTCACAAACCCGGATCTGGGTTGGGGAGTTTCAAGAAGTTAACAA
>NW_027005831.1:0-3646 GCF_036934945.1 Oncorhynchus masou masou | reverse complement strand
TTATTAGTAGTAGTATTGGATAGAAAACACTCTGAAGTTTCTCCAACTGTTAGAATGATGTCTGTGATCATAACAGAACTCATATGGCAGGCAAAACCTGAGAAATATCCAACCAGGAAGTGGGACATCTGAGGTTTGTAGTTTTTCAAAGCTTAGCCTAGCTTGGCCTAACACAGTGTCCATGGAGTCAAGTTGCACTTCCTACGGCTTCAACTTGATGTCAGCCGTCTTTAGAAACTTGAATGAGGATTCTACTATACAGGAGGGGCTTATGACACCTCTTTGAGTCAGTGGTCTAGCAGAGTGCCTTGGTCTCATGACGAGCGCTCCCGACAGAGTTACCTCTCGTTTCAGTGCTTTTCTTCATACATTGGAATTCTCCGGTTGGAACATTATTGATGTTTTATGTTAAAAACATCCTAACGATTGATTCCATACATCGTTTAACATGTTTCTAAAGGACTGAACTTTTCAAGTTTTTGTCTGGACGAAGTGCTTGCGCCTCATGAAGATGAATTAGTGGGCTGAACACGCTTACAGCAATTGGCTATTTAGACATAAATTATGGACTTTATGGAACAAATCAGTCATTTATTGTCGAACTGGGATTCCTGGGAGTGCCTTCTGATGAAGATCATCAAATGTGAATATTTATGGTGTTATTTCTAACTTCTGTTGACTACAAAATGTCAGATATTTCTCTGGCTGTTTTGGGCTCTGAGCACCGTTCTCAGATTATGCTTTGTCCGTAAAGTTAAAAAAAATCGGACACAGCGGTTGCATTAACTCCTGGAACTACCCCTCCCAGATCCGGGAGAATTGTCATCAACTACACTAATTGGCATAACGCAACGGACAAAAAATCTTACTAGAAAATATTCATGTTCATGAAATCACAAGTGAAATATAGTGAAACACAGTTTAGCCTTTTGTTAATCACCCTATCATCTCAGACTTTGAAATTATGCTTTTACAGCCAAAGCAAGACAAGCATTTGTGTAAGTTTATCGATAGCCTAGCAAGGCATTATGTCCAGCTGGCAGCAGGAAGCTTGGTCACAAAAATCAGAAAAGCAATCAAATTAAATCGTATACCTTTGATGAGCTTCGGATGTTTTCACTCACGAGACTCCCAGTTAGACAGCAAATGTTCCTTTTGTTCCATAAAGATTATTTATATAGCCGAAATACCTCCGTTTCTTGTCCACATTTTGTTGAGAAACCCACCGGAAATTGCGGTCACGACAATGCCGAAAAAACTCCAAATTAGATCCATAATATCGACAGAAACATGGCAAACGTTTTTTAGAATCAATCCTCAATGTGTGTTTCAAATATCTATTTGATAATATATCAACCGGGACAATTGGCTTTTCATTAGGAGCGAGAGGAACAATGGCCGCCTTTGTCTATTACACACAAATCACTCTGAGAGCCACCACCTGACCACTGACGCAATGTTGTCGCTCACGCTCAGTTTTCAAAATAAAAGCCTGATACTATGTCTAGTGGCTGTAGACACATTAGGGAAGCCATAGAAAATGAATCTGGTTGATATCCCTTTCAATGGGCAATAGGGATGCATAGGAACACAGGGATTTCAAAATAAGAGTCACTTCCTGATTGGATTTTTCTCAGGCTTTCGCCTGCAATATCAGTTCTGTTATACTCACAGACAATATTTTTACAGTTTTGGAAACTTTAGAGTGTTTTCTATTCTAAGAAATAGCCCGTTTACTTTGGGAACGTTATTTTTTCAAAAATGAAAATAGTGCCCCTAGCCTTAAGAGATTTTAAGGAGAAGTCTATCTTTAATTCTGTGAATAACACTTTGATCTTTTATCAATGTTTATTATGAGTTTTTCTACAAAATCACCGGATGTTTTGTGACTCCTATCTTTGGCTGGAAAAATGGCTTTGTTTTTTTACTTACGACCTAACATAATCATATGTTGTGTTTTCGCTGTAAAGCAGTTTTGAAATCGGACATGATTGGTAGATTAACAAGATGTGTATCTTTCATTTGCTGTATTGGACTTGTTAATCTGTGAAAATTAAATATTTAAAAAATCTATTTTTGAATTTTGCGCACTGCCCTTTCAGCGGAATGTTGTCGAGGGGTTCCGCTAGCGGAACGCCTGCGCTAGAAAGGTTTAAGGAAAAAGCTTTTAACAGTTCATGGTGAGCAATCACTCTTCTGATGTCCAGAAGTTATTTTCAGTCATAAGAGACGGTAGCAACAATATTGTACAGAATAAGTTACAAAATAAGTTACAAACAATGCAAAAAATGAACAAATTACACAGTTGGTTAGGAGCACGTAAAACATCACCATTCTCTCTGGTGCCATTCTTCTTTGGTATGGCGTTACAAACTTGGCACACCCGTATTTGGGGAGGTTCTCCCATTCTTCTTTGCAGATCCTCTCAAGTTCTGTCATGTTGGATGGGGAGCGTCACTGCACTACATTCAGGTCTTTCCAGAGATGTTAGATAGGGTTCAAGTCTGGGCTTTGGCTGGGCCACTCAAGGACATTCAGAGACTTGTCCCGAAGCCACTCCTGTGTTTTCTTGGCTGTGTCCATAGGGTTGTTTATCACACCCTGATCTGTTTAACCTATCTACGTGCTTGTCTCCACCCCCGTCCAGGTGTCGCCCATCTTTGTCATTATCCCTAGTGTATTTATACCTGTGTTCTCTGTTTGTCTGTTGCCAGTTAGTTTTGATTCGTCAAGCCTACCAGCGTTTTTTCCAATGCTCTTTTCTGTCTCTTGTTCCTGTTTTCTAGTTTTTCCAGTTTTTGAACATTCTGCCTGCCCTGACTCTGGGGCCTGCCAGTCATTAACCTGTTGCGACTCTAAAAACGTTCCTGTTTTAAATAGGATATTTTGTCAGGACAAGATGCTAGAATATGCATATAATTGACAACTTTGGATAGAAAACACTCTATTGTTTCCAAAACTGTAAAGATATTGTCTGTAAGTATAACAGAACTGATGTTGCAGGCGAAAGCCTGAGAAAATCCAATCCGGAAGTGCCTTATATTTTGAAAGCGCTGCAGCTCCAATTAGTCCCTATTGAGCTGTGAATGTGCTATCATCTAGCTTATGCTTTCTACATATTCCCCAAGGTGTCTACAGCATTGTGACATAGTTTTATGCATTTATGTTGAAGAATAGCCGTAGGAGGCTACATTACGTAAGTGGTCACCTGATGACTCTCAGAGTGAATCTCGCGTAAAATACAGAGAGTAGCCATTACTCCAATCGGTCCTACTGAACAACTAATTGTCCCGACGGATATATTATCGAATAGATATTAGAAAAACACCTTGAGGATTGATTATAAACAACGCTTGCCATGTTTCTGTCCATATTATGGAGCTAATTTTGAATATTTTTCACGCCGTTATTTATTCCCGACTGCAATTTCTGGGCAATTTCTCAGCCAAACGTGAAGAACAAACGGAGCTATTTCACCTACAAAAATAATATATTGGGAAAAATGAACTTTGGCTATCTACCTGGGGGTCTTGTGAGTGAAAAACATCCGAAGTTCATCAAAGGTAAACAATTTCATTTGATTGCTCTTCTGATTCGTGACAAGGTTTTCTTGCTGCTAGCAAGGCATAATGCTATGCCAGGCTAT
>NW_027005830.1:0-3647 GCF_036934945.1 Oncorhynchus masou masou | reverse complement strand
ATTCTCCTTTACAGTTCTACCCTGTCTGGGACAGGGTCGCTCCGTGTTTCCCTCTGCCCTCCAAGGCCTAGGTTGGTCCCTAACCATGCCCACCCTTCCCTCCCTCGCACTGGTCTGGGCCATTCTCCTTTACAGTTCTACCCTGTCTGGGACAGGGTCGCTCCGTGTTTCCCCTCTGCCCTCCAAGGCCTAGGTTGGTCCCTAACCATGCCCACCCTTCCCTCCCTCGCACTGGTCTGGGCCATTCTCCTTTACAGTTCTACCCTGTCTGGGACAGGGTCGCTCCGTGTTTCCCCTCTGCCCTCCAAGGCCTAGGTTGGTCCCTAACCATGCCCACCCTTCCCTCCCTCGCACTGGTCTGGGCCATTCTCCTTTACAGTTCTACCCTGTCTGGGACAGGGTCGCTCCGTGTTTCCCCTCTGCCCTCCAAGGCCTAGGTTGGTCCCTAACCATGCCCACCCTTCCCTCCCTCGCACTGGTCTGGGCCATTCTCCTTTACAGTTCTACCCTGTCTGGGGCAGGGTCGCTCCGTGTTTCCCTCTGCCCTCCAAGGCCTAGGTTGGTCCCTAACCATGCCCACCCTTCCCTCTCTCGCACTGGTCTGGGCCATTCTCCTTTACAGTTCTACCCTGTCTGGGACAGGGTCGCTCCGTGTTTCCCCTCTGCCCTCCAAGGCCTAGGTTGGTCCCTAACCATGCCCACCCTTCCCTCCCTCGCACTGGTCTGGGCCGTTCTCCTTTACAGTTCTACCCTGTCTGGGACAGGGTCGCTCCGTGTTTCCCCTCTGCCCTCCAAGGCCTAGGTTGGTCCCTAACCATGCCCACCCTTCCCTCCCTCGCACTGGTCTGGGCCATTCTCCTTTACAGTTCTACCCTGTCTGGGACAGGGTCGCTCCGTGTTTCCCCTCTGCCCTCCAAGGCCTAGGTTGGTCCCTAACCATGCCCACCCTTCCCTCCCTCGCACTGGTCTGGGCCGTTCTCCTTTACAGTTCGACCCTGTCTGGGGCAGGGTCGCTCCGTGTTTCCCCTCTGCCCTCCAAGGCCTAGGTTGGTCCCTAACCATGCCCACCCTTCCCTCCCTCGCACTGGTCTGGGCCATTCTCCTTTACAGTTCTACCCTGTCTGGGACAGGGTCGCTCCGTGTTTCCCCTCTGCCCTCCAAGGCCTAGGTTGGTCCCTAACCATGCCCACCCTTCCCTCCCTCGCACTGGTCTGGGCCATTCTCCTTTACAGTTCTACCCTGTCTGGGGCAGGGTCGCTCCGTGTTTCCCCTCTGCCCTCCAAGGCCTAGGTTGGTCCCTAACCATGCCCACCCTTCCCTCCCTCGCACTGGTCTGGGCCATTCTCCTTTACAGTTCCACCCTGTCTGGGGCAGGGTCGCTCCGTGTTTCCCCTCTGCCCTCCAAGGCCTAGGTTGGTCCCTAACCATGCCCACCCTTCCCTCCCTCGCACTGGTCTGGGCCATTCTCCTTTACAGTTCTACCCTGTCTGGGGCAGGGTCGCTCCGTGTTTCCCCTCTGCCCTCCAAGGCCTAGGTTGGTCCCTAACCATGCCCACCCTTCCCTCCCTCGCACTGGTCTGGGCCATTCTCCTTTACAGTTCTACCCTGTCTGGGGCAGGGTCGCTCCGTGTTTCCCCTCTGCCCTCCAAGGCCTAGGTTGGTCCCTAACCATGCCCACCCTTCCCTCCCACGCACTGGTCTGGGCCGTTCTCCATTACAGTTCCACCCTGTCTGGGGCAGGGTCAGCTCCGTGTTTCCCCTCTGCCCTCCAAGGCCTAGGTTGGTCCCTAACCATGCCCACCCTTCCCTCCCTCGCACTGGTCTGGGCCGTTCTCCTTTACAGTTCCACCGCCCCAACCCTGTACCCACTTCCTGCATATGGCTTTATCAGCGCGTATCACATCCTCTTTCCTGACAAGCTTCCAGAGTGTGTGTGTGTGTGTGTGCATGTGTCGGCACAGCTCCCCGAAATAGACTAGAGAGTGTATCCGATCTTTCTTTGTGCATTCTATCCTTTCCCCATGTTTTTAATCTTGCTGTCTAATTGTTCATCATGGAGCGGCCGGCATTTCCTGTCTATGTTTCCGTGGTGATGATTACATAGCCCATAAAAACTCAGGAAACCGAGCGGACAGCCTCTGATTGTTCCAGAGGTGTTTGTACTGTGAGTCCCCCACTAACACATCCGCTCTTTGCCTTTTAGCTGCATACTCAGACAAACAGACAAATTAACACACACACACACACACGCTCACACTCACACAGAGGATGCGTTGCTTCCTGAGCATTGGCCTCAATGAGTCAGAACTTTTCGCTGTTGTTCTGTTATGGTTGTCCCTCCCTTCGACACCTTAAAACATAAATGTGTGTGTGTGTGTGTGTGTGTGTGTATGTGTGTGTACTTGGTTGTTGTGATGTTGACTCTACACAATCTGCTTGTGGACACAAGTGTTAGCACTCCTACTTGTGATAAGTGCCATTGGATGTCTAGTGACCATAGAGTCAGAACCTCAGTTTAACATTTTACATTATGTTTCTTATGTGGGACGGCACTTCTTTGCATGGCATTGTCCCCCGTCACCGCCCGGGGAATCGGGTGTCCTTAGGTTAGAATGAAGAGTGCCCTCTACTACCCTTCGAACACTTTTCTAATCAACCTGGGGTGTGTTCAGCAGGGCACACCATAGCAAAACGTCTTGCAAAACAAAAATGTATTTCTTATTGGACACGTTCTGGTTGTACCTTCCTGCTTCACTCTGTTTCAAAACATCTTCTCCACCTACTGAACATAACCCAGGTTTTCCCAGGAAGCCTCCTGCCAAAGTACTGGCCAAGGCCATCTCTGCTTAGCTTAGCATCAGAGCCAGCAGAGGATTGCAGGGTGGACTGGCTGCTGCTGTTTTGCAAGGAATAGAGAGGGAGACATGATGAGTTGTGTTTGTCATCAATTGCAGAGGTGCCCCCATGCACTTACTACACCTTCCTACAGTAGTTTTGCTAAGTTTGCCATATTGTTAGTCTTTTTTGTATGGTCATTAGCAGAGTATACATGATCCAAATTTTTGCATCAAGACACTGACAATTTGAAAAACTAAAAAAGTAGATTGTGCAGATTTTTCTTTTTGCCATATCAGGCGCTGTAGTTGGTATACTTTTTAATTGATCACAAATGATCTTTAAGGTCACCAGAAAATTTCCTTCCTGTCACGACTTCCGCCCCGGGTGGTGTTCGGCGGTCGACGTCACCGGCTTTCTAGTCACCATCGATCCATGTTTCATTTTTGTTTTGTCTGTATTACACACACACCTGGTTTCTATTACATATCACGTTCCTTATTTAACCCTCTGGCATACATTCCTGTTCTGTCCGTGATTGTTTATGTCGTTAGTGGTTGTGTTTTGTGCTAGTGTTTTTTTTGTATTTTCCTATTTGGAATTTTGCGTGAGATTTTGAGTAAACTCAGTTATGTTACTCAATACCTGTGTCCTGCGCCTGACTCTGCACCCAATCGCTGACACTTCCTTTCTCCCCTTCTTCCACATGCCTCTTCCATTGTTCTGGTAATAATGCATTCAGTTGGTTGTAATTTTGAATAGAGGAGACATTTACAAATGTTTTTGTTAACTGCATGTGTTACATAACTTCA
>NW_027005829.1:0-3647 GCF_036934945.1 Oncorhynchus masou masou | reverse complement strand
GATATGATCCTTGACTAGTTTCTCAAAGCACTTCATGATGACAGAAGAGAGTGCTATGGGGCGATAGTCATTTAGTTCAGTTATCTTTGCCTTCTTGGGTACAGGAACAATGGTGGCCATCTTGAAGCATGTGGGGACAGTAGACTGGGATTGGGAGCGATTGAATATGTCCAGCCAGTTGGTCTGCGCATGCTCTGAGGACGCGGCTCGGGATGCCGTCTGGGCCAGCAGCCTTGCGAGCGTTATCACATTTAAATGTCTTACTCACGTCGACCACGGAGAAGGAGAGGGGGGGGCCCGCAGTCCTTGGTAGCGGGCTGCATCGGTGGCACTGTGTTATCCTCAAAGAAAGTGTTTAGTTTGTCTGTAAGCAAGACGTCGGTGTCCGTGACGTGGACGGTTTTCTTTTTGTAGTCCGCAATTGCCTGTAGACCCTGCCACATACGTCTCATGTCTGAGCCATTGAATTGCGACTCCACTTTGTCCCTATACCGACATTTCGCTTGTTTGATTGCCTTGCGGAGGGAATAAATATACTGTTTATATTTGGCCATATTCATAGTCATCTTTCCATGTTTGAATGCTGTGGTTTGTGCTTTCAGTTTTGCGCAAATGCCGCCATCTATCCATGGTTTCTGGTTAGGGTAGGTTTTAATAGTCACAATTGGTACAACATCTTCAATGCACTTCCTTAAAAACTCAGTCACCGAGTCAGCATATAGATCGATGTCATTCTCTGAGGCTTCCTGGAACATTTCCCGGTCCGTGTGATCAAAACTATCTTGAAGCGTGGATTCCAGTTGGTCTGACCAGCATGGAATGGTTCTAGTCAGGGGGACATCCTGTTTGTGCTTCTGCCTGTAGGACGGTAGGAGCAAAATGGAGTCGTGGTCGGATTTGCCGAAGGGAGGGCGGGGGAGGACCTTGTATGCTTTGCGGTAGTTAGAGAAGCAGTGGTCCCGTGTATTGCCCGTGCGCATCCTACAGTTAATGTGCTGATCGATTTTAGGTAGCCTTGTTCTCAAATTAGCTTAGTTAAAATCCCCAGCTACATTAAATGGAGCCTCAGGATATATGGTTTCCAGGATAGTTCACCACAAAATCCAAAGGCCTCATACCCAAAGAAATAGTCAGACACAGCATAACATCATTAGAAGAGATTCAGTGTGGTTTGTGTACCTGCTGCCAGAGGTGGCTTGGCTCCCAGCCTGCTGTACATACGTTTCCAGCAGAGTAAATGTCTGGTTCTGTCATCATGTGATCGTCCACTCTCTGCCCAGAGTCCTCAGCCAATGCAAACGGAACAGAATATGTATAGACAAATATTGGTAAATATTGCTTCTGTGTAGAAGTGGCATGAGTTGTCATGAAGTAATGGATTATATGAAACATCTAGCATCTGTTTTACTTATTTTACTTATGTTGTTTCCATGGAGAAAAGGTTTGGTGTTTGGCACAACTCCTGTGGCACTGACGATGAAGTCACAGCCAAACGTCTTCCGATTGGTTAGCTGAGCGTACACTGGCCAAGAGCCTATAGTTGGGGAAAACAGCACAGTGGATGAAAAGATAAATCAACTAAACAAACAAAAATGTAAAGTGTTGGTCCCATGTTTCATGAGCTAAAATAAAAGATCCCAGAAATGTTCCATAAGCACAAAAAGCTTATTTCTCTCAAATTTTTGGCACAAATTTGTTTACATCCCTGTTAGTGAGAATTTCTCCTTTGCCAAGATAATCCATGCACCTGACAGGTGTGGCATATCAAAAAGCTGATTAAACAGCATGATCATTACCCAGGTGCACCTTGGCTGGGGACAAAATACCACTCTAAAATGTGCAGTTTTGTCACACAACACAATGCCACAGATGTCTCAAGTTTTGACTGCAAAAATGTCTACCAGAGTAAGTACATTGTAAGTAAGTACATCCGCAGACCAAGTGTATGGTGTTGTGTGGTCGAGCGGTTTGCTAATGTCAACGTTGTGAACAGAGTGCCCCAAACTATGGACAGCGAACACAATTTCATTTTATCGATGGAAATTTGAATGTACAGATGCCGTGACGGGGTTCTTGTCAAGCCATTTATCTGCCGCCATCACCTCATGTTTCAGCATGATAATGCATGGTCCCATGTCACAAGGATCTGTACACAATTCCTGGAAGCTGAAAATGTCCCAGTTCTTCCATGGCCTGCATACTCATTAGACCTGTCATCCATTGAGCATGTTTGGGATTCTCTGGATCGTCGTGTACGACAGCATGTTCCAGTTCCCACCAATATCAAACAACTTCGCACAGCCATTGAAAAGGAGTGGGACATAACATTCCACAGGCCACAATCAATAGCCTGATCAACTCTATGCGAAGGACGTGGTTCTGATCCACACCCCTACCTTTATTTAAAGGTATCTGTGACCAAAGGATGCATATCTGTAATCATATGTGAAATCAACAGACTAGGGCCTAATGATTTTATTTCAATCTACTGATTTTCTTATATGACCTGTAACTCAGTAAAATCTTTGAAATTGTTGCATTCATATTGTTGTTCAGTATAATTGACTATTTGATTAATGGAAATGAACACATTTTCAGCACATCATATTCAGTCACTTATTTCCATCTCTTTCACACTGGTATGTTCCACTGTCATAGGTTCCACTCACCAGTGTCTGCTGTCTGTGAGGCAAGTGGTGACAGCAGGAAGTCCTGGTGAGTGTAGATCTGTTTCACCTCAGACTGGTACTCCACTGACACCCTGTGAGACACCTGGCCACAGCAAGAGTTAAAACAACTTAGGTCACTATGAATTACTACTCCAGGCTGACCTTTCTTTCCTCGTTCCAGACAAATTCCCACCTCTGGATGGATACATTTCAACTAATGTGTTATCTTTTTATAACAGATTTATTAACCATCTATAAACTAATAAAATTGCTTTACTAAAACAAAATAACATTGTGAACACAAAGAGGCACACTTGCCTCCTCTGCTCCTCTCAGACTGATGCCTTCATGCCAGTATGGTCCCAGGGCACTGCCTGGCTCTTCCAACCCTCTACTCTGACCTTGTCTGTTGTCACTTACAGCAAGGCCCTGTGTAGCCGCAGCCCCCTCTATGGTGTAGCGAGCCCTCTTACAGGTAGCAGCTCTCTCTGGTTTGTCTGTTTGTCCAGGGGGAGGATGGTCGGCTCCCGCGTCAAAGAAGGTGTTTCCTATGGCCTTGTCTTTCACTGCCCAGATCACCTCACAACCTCCCACCTCATACCTGAACACAAAATATACAGTACATTTAACTATAATATATACACATTTGGGATTTTAGAACAAGACCAATTCAGACAAAAGAATGGCAGAATGTCGATATACAGTGCCTTGCGAAAGTATTCGGCCCCCTTGAACTTTGCGACCTTTTGCCACATTTCAGGCTTCAAACATAAAGATATAAAACTGTATTTTTTTGTGAAGAATCAACAACAAGTGGGTCTGTGAGAGCCAGAAATCTTGCTTGTTTGTAGGTGACCAAATACTCATTTTCCACCATAATTTGCAAATAAATTCATTAAAAATCCTACAATGTGATTTTCTGGATTTTTTTCTTCTCATTTTGTCTGTCATAGTTGAAGTGTACCTATGATGAAAATT
>NW_027005828.1:0-3647 GCF_036934945.1 Oncorhynchus masou masou | reverse complement strand
GGGGTGTCAAAGTCAAATGGACGGAGGCCAAATAAAAAATTTAGCTACAAACCGGAGGCCGGACTGTTCGAATGTTCATTCGAAAAAATTTTAAATGACGCATATAGTCTAGTGAACCTAGTGAACCTACTGAAAACCTAACAAATATATTCCAATATGATCAGATAAATAAAGCAATATTTTCTTATGGCTCTGTCAGTAATCTTTAATTTTCAACAGACACAAAAGACAAATTTCCTTTATATAAAAATCCCCATAACATGAACATTAAATGAAACGGTATTCAAGGCACCATCAGTAGCCTATATTTTCTATTTTAGCAAAAGTGGGCTAAATTTACTTCAAAGAAAAAAACAATAATAGCAATTTTCTATCATCCACTCAACTGAAATATTTTTTAAAATATAATTGGATTGAAATACAATAAAATAAAGTCAGCTCACCTGTCGCGTTTTCCTCTTGCATCTTTTCCCGTATCTTCGCCACCAGTCCGCTCCTGTGTCCACACATCGCAGGTGCTCCGTCGGTTGTCAAACCCACGAGTTTTCCCAAGGCAGCTCCATCTCATTTACACATCTTGACACCTCTTCATACAAATCATGCCCAGTAGTTGTGCCATGCATAGGGCGTAAAGCCAAAAACTCCTCTGTCACGCTTGGGCTGGAGTCCCTCCTTCGGATGAAAATTGACAACTGGGCAATGTCAGAAATATCGGTGCTCTCATCCACAGCAAAGAATATGCAATGAAATCTTTTCCCTTTTACAAGCTGCTCTTTTAGATTGATGGACAACTGGTCTACTCTCGGCAATGGTGTTTCTGCTCAGACTCACATTTAAAAAGAGTTGCCTTTTTTCTGGGCAAACTTCGTCACAAACTTTAATCATGCAGTTTTTGATGAAATCCCCTCCGTAAATGGCCGGGCTGATTTAGCGATCTCTTCTGCCAAAATAAAACTGGCCTTGACAGCAGCCTGGCCTTGTGATTTGGCTTTTTTGAACAGAGCCTGTCGAGATTTGAGGCCTCGTTTTAATTCCTCTGCCTTTTGTAGCCTTTGTTCCATGTCCATATTCTTGTTTTTGTCCGCGTGTTTCGTTTCATAATGTCGTCTCAGATTATACTCTTTCAGTACCGCCACACTTTCTCCACACAGAAGACACACAGGTTTTCCAGCTACCTCCGTGAACATATACTCCGACTCCCACCTTGTTTGAAACCCCCGGTTCTCAGTGTCCACCTTCCGCTTTGCCATTTTTGATGGGTATCTGAAAGTTAATTTTACTGTGATGCTGACGACTGCTGTGCCAATAAATATTGAAATGAAGCAGCCTACTGCTCGCGCGTCACCGCATTGTTGCATTGTGGGAAATGTAGTATTGGTGCGTGTAAAGATCTCTTGGGCTGCCGGCTTGCTGCGGTCTGCGGGCCGGTTCTAATAATAAATCAAGATCATCCCAGGGGCCGTAAAAAACCTTCTGGCGGGCGGATGTGGCCAGCGGGCCTTGACTCTGACATATGTGGTATAGGGCAAGAGATCGTTCCAGTTAATTCCCTTAATTACGTTTTCAAAATAGCTTAATTCATTCAGTATTGTTGTAATTGTCATTATTAAAAATAAATAAATTGGACGATTAATCGGTATCGGCGTTGAAAAATCATAATCGGTCGACCTCTAAGAGATTGCATCGTCTGTGGATCTTTAAGGAGGCGGTAAGCAAATTAGGTGGGTCACATGTTCTAGGATAATGGTGTCGTGAGCCATGACCAACCTTTCAAAGCACATCATGGCTACATATGCGAGTGCTACGGGTTGGTAGTTATTTAAGCAGGTTACCATAGTGTTCTTGGGCACAGGGACTATGAAGGTCTGCTTGAATGATGTTGGTATTACAGACTCGGACGGGGAGAGTTTGAAAATGTCAATGAAGTGACTTGCCAGTTGGTCAGCGCATGCATATAAGTAGTTTTGCTCGTCTGTTAGGCTCGTGTCACATGCAGGGATATAAACTGGTGAGGGCCCAAAAAGGTGACACTTTAGCACTCACTTCCGTCATCATGAAGTGCTTTGAGAGACTAGTCAAGGACCATATCACCTCCACCCTACCTGACACCCTAGACCCACTCCAATTTGCTTACCGCCCAAATAGGTCCACAGACGATGCAATCTCAACCACACTGCCCTAACCCATCTGGACAAGAGGAATACCTATGTGAGAATGCTGTTCATCGACTACAGCTCGGCATTCAACACCATAGTACCCTCCAAGCTCGTCATCAAGCTCCAAGACCCTGGGTCTCCAACCCCGCTCTGTGCAACTGGGTACTGGACTTCCTGGGGCCGCCCCAGGTGGTGAGGGTAGGTAACAACATCTCCCCCCGCTGATCCTCAACACTGGGGCCCCACAAGGGTGCGTTCTGAGCCCTCTCCTGTACTCCCTGTTCACCCACGACTGCGTGGCCACGCACGCCTCAACTCAATCATCAAGTTTGGGACGACACAACAGTGGTGGGCTTGATTACCAACAACGCTGAGACGGCCTACAGGGAGGAGGTGGGGCCCTCGAATGTGGTGTCAGGAAAATAACCTCACACTCAATGTCAACAAAACTAAGGAGATGATTGTGGACTTCAGGAAACAGCAGAGGGAACACCCCCCTATCCACATCGATGGAACAGTAGTGGAGAGAGTAGCAAGTTTAAGTTCCTCGGCATACACATCACAGACAAACTGAGGTGGTCCACTCACACAGACAGCATCGTGAAGAAGGCGCAGCGCGCCTCTTCAACCTCAGGAGGCTGAAGAGTGAGCATACGTCACCAAAAGCACTCAAACTTCTACAGATGCACAATCGAGAGCATCCTGGCGGGCTGTATCACCGCCTGGTACGGCAACTGCTCCGCCCTCAACCGTAAGGCTCTCCAGAGGGTAGTGAGGTCTGCACAACGCATCACAGGGGGCAAACTACCTCACCCTCAGTTTACACCGTGTTACAGGAAGGCCATAAAGATCATCAGGACATCAACCACCCGAGCCACTGCCTGTTCACCCCGCTATCATCCAGAAGGCGAGTCAGTACAGGTGCATCAAAGCTGGACCGAGAGACTGAAAAACAGCTTCTATCTCAAGGCCATCAGACTGTTCAACAGCCACCACTAACATTGAGTGGCTGCTGCCAACACACTGACACTGACTCAACTCCAGCCACTTTAATAATGGGAATTGATGGGAAATGATGTAAATATATCACTAGCCACTTTAAACAATGCTACCTTATATAATGTTACTTACCCTACATTATTCATCTCATATGCATACGTATATACTGTACTCTATCATCGACTGCATCCTTAGGTAATACATGTATCACTAGCCACTTTGTTTACATACTCATCTCATATGTATATACTGTACTCGATACCATCTACTGTATCTTGCCTATGCTGCTCTGTACCATCACTCATTCATATATCCTTATGTACATATTCTTTATCCCCTTACACTGTGTATAAGACAGTAGTTTAGGAATTGTTAGTTAGATTACTTGTTGGTTATTACTGCATTGTCGGAACTAGAAGCACAAGCATTTCGCTACACTCGCATTAACATCTGCTAACCATGTGTATGTGACAAATAAAATTTGATTTGATT
>NW_027005827.1:0-3647 GCF_036934945.1 Oncorhynchus masou masou | reverse complement strand
TGTTACGGATACAGTTATCCTGTGTGTGTGTGTATCCTGTGTGTGTGTTTCTTTTCTCTCCTTCTCCCCTCACAGGTGAAAATCATCACTCCCCAATCAGTCAACAATCAATCATCAATCAGAAGACACACCTCCTCATATTTCCTAAACCTATCACAGTTCCTTCCCCATGGTTTAAAAACCCCATCATTTGTTTGTTCTAGAGCTCAATCTCTCTGTAAATGCCATGTCTGTAGGTCTCTGTGTTTCACTCTCGCTTTGTGTCGTAACCTCTCTTTTGTTTAAGCACATCGTAGCACTTTGTCATCACCTGTGAGTATTGTTTTTTGGTTATGGTGTTTGATTGCTGGTGGAAAAGGGGGAAACCAAGACAAGTCGCCCATGGGCATACACTACCCGTAGGTGAACTTTGTTAAATACACTAGTTAGAACTGGGCGGACCACCCACTGTATTTTTGGTTAGTTAGCTGTTGTTAAAGTAGGCTAGTCTAGCTTAGGGGTGTTTTTGAATACTTATTGTTTCTTTCCTTGGGTCCAGCCCAGCCCCTTTTCCTGCTCCCCCCATTACCGTGTGTTTATAAATAAACCTAGAGTTTGACGGTAGATTTCAGTTGTCGTGCTTATTTCGTTCACACTTTTCCTTTGTCACAATAATAATTTGCATGAGTTATGTTACGAGTCTCATTACCATCCCCCTAGACTGTCGGGCCAAAAGGGATTCGTAACATAAGTGGGGGCTCATCCGGGATCTGTCATAACTGACACCCATGCCGCTCATGTAGATTGTTGTAGTGGTATAGTTCAGTGTTGAGCGTCATAGCTGAATTAGCATTAGTGTTTGCTATTTCCTTTGGCACTTGTGAAGTAGTGTAAAAATGACTACTTTTGATTTGAAATCTTTTTTGGATAACCCTTCGTGGGAGGTTTTTGACAAATGTCGTAGAGTTGATTTAATGACCTTGGCTGACCATTATTCAGTATCGATTCCGCAGAGTTTAGTTAAGGCGGAGGTGAAACGGCTAGTATTAAATGTATTGTTGGAAGAGCAGGTGCTTGTGTTACCGCTGCCTGAGACTACTACCCCTGTAGCGGATGTTGCTGCTCCTGTAAGCCCATTGGTGTCTGATAATGAGGGAGAGGCTAAAACACCAGCCACATTGTCCCGTTTTGATCCACTCTCCCCACTGTCAAATGGTGATGCCAGGAGGGATGTCCGTTTAGCACAGTTCCAACTGGAGGTGGAAGAGAGCCCAAATTAGGCGAGAGACTCTCCAGTTGGAGATGTGTAAAATAGAGGCAGAAAAAGAACGAGAACAACGGCATTTGGAGATGTGTAAAATTGAGGCAGACAGAGAACAAAGGCAATTGGAGTTCAAAATGCGCCAGATGGAACTTGAGGCAGAGACAGTGAGGCTAGCCTCCGGTCCTACTGTGCCTGTTTGTGAGCCGTCCTCACCTGCTGTGTCCTCAAACACGTTTGACATTAGTAGGCAGATTGCCTTAGTACCTTTGTTCAGAGTCAGAGGTTGACTCCTATTTTTGTGTATTTGAGCGTATAGCCGTAGCATTGAAATGGCCTGAAGAGGTTTGGTGCCTATTACTTCAGTGTAAATTAACTGGTAAAGCCCAAGAGGTTTTGTCAGCGCTACCTCTGGAGGACAGTTTGAATTATGAAGTGGTCAAAGCTACTGTTCTTCGTGCCTATGAGCTTGTGCCTGAGGCATACCGACAGAGATTTAGGTCTCATAGAAAGTCTTCTAGTAAGACTTATGTGGCATTTGCTAGAGACAAGGGAAATCTGTTTGATAAATGGCATGCTGCTAGTAAGGTAACTGATTTCAACTCTCTCCGGGAGTTAATCTTGTTGGAAGAGTTTAAAAATTGCTTACCCGAACGCATTGTAGTTTACCTAAACGAACAGAAAGTATCCTCCCTGGCAGAAGCGTCTGTGTTGGCAGACGAGTTTGTGTTGACGCACAAGAGTGTGTTTTCGGCTCAAACTGAGAGTAGAGCCACTGAGTTTCCTACCTTTAGTCCTAGTCGGCCAGCAGTAGTATGTCAAGCACGCCAGAAGAATGAGCGTCCATGTTTCTATTGTCATAAAGTAGGACATATGATTAATGATTGCTTCCTGCTTAAACGCAAACAAGGGATGTCTCTTCGTGTCAAGCCACCAACAGGTGTTGCTCTAATTCGTACGGTTGTGAGGTCTGCAACAAAACAGGTGCCTCAGGGTAACTGTAGTTTGAAAGTCTCAGTCCCCGACCGCAGTTATGAACCATTCATTTTCGAGGGGTTTGTGTCCCTAACGAATGACGAAGCATCTCAACGACCGGTTAAAATCCTTAGAGATACTGGTGCGGCGCAGTCGTTTATATTGTCTGATGTGTTGCCCTTGTCTGACGATACATACTGTGGTTCCAGTGTGTTAGTGCAGGGTATTGAAATGGGTTTTGTCCCAGTGCCATTGCACTTTGTGAAAGTACACTCTGAGTTAATCAGTGGAATATTCAGAGTGGGGTACGCCCCTATGTTGCCAGTGAAAGGTGTGACCTTCATAATGGGTAACGATATTGCCGGAGGAAAGGTAGTACCCGTATTGGATAAAAGTGACCACTCTCTCTCGAATGAGCTGGCACGGAATTATCCACATGTGTTCCCCGCTTGTGCTGTCACTCGTGCTCAGGCACGACAAGAGGGTGATGAGAGATTTGTCGAACACTGTTCTGTTCAAAGAGGTTGATCAAGAGGATGGATTGTGTGATACCTCTGGAGAAGCATGGACAGGTGCGCCCTGTTAATGCCAAGGTCTTGGCTATAACTGCATTCCCTGCACCTACCACCAGACGAGAGCTACGCTGCTTTTTAGGGATGGTTGGCTACTACCGTAGCTTCTGTAAAAATTTCTCTGCGGTAGTTGCTCCATTGACCGATTTGCTTAGTCCGGCTAGATCATTTGTGTGGTCCCCTGATTGTAAGAGAGCTTTTGAATCAGCGAACGCACTCTTATGTAGTACACCTGTACTTGCTGCTCCTGATTTTGAACAACCGTTCAAACTTGCGGTAGATGCTAGTGCCAGAGGTGCTGGTGCTGTTCTACTGCAGCAGGACAAGAGTGGAGTGGATCATCCCGTTTGTTATTTTTCACGTAAATTTAATAAATGTCAAACAAACTATGCGACAATAGAACAAGAATCTCTTGCTTTGTTGTTGGCTCTGCAATACTTTGAAGTATATATTGGTTCCAGTGCCCTACCCGTGATTGTATATACTGACCATAACCCCTTAGTTTTTCTCCACCGAATGTACAACCAGAACCAGCGCCTTATGCGTTGGGCGCTGATTGTACAAAATTATAATTTGGAGATCCGCCACAAAAAGGGTTCTGATAATGTGTTGGCAGATGCTTTGTCTCGTGTGTGAAAATGATTTCTGCATGTTTTGCAAGGTTGTTGCTTTGTTGGGAGTATTCATTGAAATACTGTAGTCGCAACCCCTAGGGTTGCTCTTTTTAAGGGTGGGAGTGTTACGGATACAGTTATCCTGTGTGTTTCTTTTCTCTCCTTCTCCCCTCACAGGTGAAAATCATCACTCCCCAATCAGTCAACAATCAATCATCAATCAGAAGACACACCTCCTCATATTTC
>NW_027005826.1:32500-135248 GCF_036934945.1 Oncorhynchus masou masou | reverse complement strand
AAATCTTTTTGTATACAAATTCGGCTTTAAACTTCTTCACAACAGTATCTCGGACCTGCCTGGTGTGTTCCTTGTTCTTCATGAGGCTCTCTGCGCTTTTAACGGACCTCTGAGACTATCACAGTGCAGGTGCATTTATACGGAGACTTGATTACACACAGGTGGAATGTATTTATCATCATTAGTCATTTAGGTCAACATTGGATCATTCAGAGATCCTCACTGAACTTCTGGAGAGAGTTTGCTGCACTGAAAGTAAAGGGGCTGAATAATTTTGCACGCCCAATTTTTCAGTTTTTGATTTGTTAAAAAAGTTTGAAATCCAATGAATGTCGTTCCACTTCATGATTGTGTCCCACTTGTTGTTGATTCTTCACAAAAAAATACAGTTTTATATCTTTATGTTTGAAGCCTGAAATGTGGCAAAAGGTCGCAAAGTTCAAGGGGGCCGAATACTTCCGCAAGGCACTTTATGTACACTTCCGACTTCAACTGTACAGTCGTGGCCAAAAGTTTTGAGAATGACACAAATATTAATTTTCAAAGTCTGCTGCCTCATTTTGAATGATGGCAATTTGCATATACTCCAGAATGTTATGAAGAGTGATCAGACGAATTGCAATTAATTGCAAAGTCCCTCTTTGCCATGCAAATGAGCTGAATCCCCCCCAAAAACATTTCCACTGCATTTCAGCCCTGCCACAAAAGGACCAGCTGACATCATATGTCAGTGATTCTCTCGTTAACACAGGTGTGAGTGTTGACGAGGACAAGGCTGGAGATCACTCTGACATACTGATTGAGTTCAAATATCAGACTGGAAGCTTCAAAAGGAGGTTGGTGCTTGGAATCATTGTTCTTCCTCTGTCAACCATGGTTACCTGCAAGGAAACACATGCCATCATCATTGCTTTTCACAAAAAGGGCTT
This sequence comes from Oncorhynchus masou masou, assembly GCF_036934945.1. Lineage (NCBI taxonomy): Eukaryota > Metazoa > Chordata > Actinopteri > Salmoniformes > Salmonidae > Oncorhynchus > Oncorhynchus masou. The sequence goes on along the minus strand of NW_027005826.1, from coordinate 134,319 downwards.
CACAGGCAAGGATATTGCTGACAGTAAGATTGCACCTAAATCAACCATTTATCGGATCATCAAGAATTTCAAGGAGAGCGATTCAATTGTTGTGAAGAAGGCTTCCGGGCGCCCAAGAATATCCAGCAAGCATCAGGACCGTCTCTTGAAGTTGATTCAGCTGTGGGATCGGGGCACCACCAGTACAGAGCTTGCTCAGGAATGGCAGCAGGCAGGTGTGAGTGCATCAGCACGCACAGTGAGGCAAAGACTTTTGGAGGATGGCCTGGCGTCAAGAAGGGCAGCAAAGAGGCCACTTCTCTCCAGGAAAAACATCAGAGACAGACTGATATTCTACAAAAGGTACAGGGATTGGACTGCTGAGGACTGGGGTAAAGTCATTTTCTCTGATGAATCCCCTTTCCGATTGTTTGGGGCATCCCAAAAAAAGCTTGTCCGGAGAAGACAAGGTGAGCGCTACCATCAGTCCTGTGTCATGCCAACAGTAAAGCATCCTGAGACCATTCATGTGTGGGGTTGCTTCTCAGCCAAGGGAGTGGGCTCACTCACAATTTTGCCTAGGAACACAGCCATGAATAAAGAATGGTACCAACATATCCTCCGAGAGCAACTTCTCCAAACCATCCAGGAACAGTTTGGTGACGAACAATGCCTTTTCCAGCATGATGGAGCACCTTGCCATAAGGCAAAAGTGATAACTAAGTGGCTTGGGGAACAAAACATCAATATTTTGGTTCCATGGCCAGGAAACTCCCCAGACCTTAATCCCATTGAGAACTTGTGGTCAATCCTCAAGAGGCTGGTGGACAAACAAAAACCCACAAATTCTGACAAACTCCAAGCATTGATTATGCAAGAATGGGCTGCCATCAGTCAGGATGTGGCCCAGAAGTTAATTGACAGCATGCCAGGGCGGATTGCAGAGTTCTTGAAAAAGAAGGGTCAACACTGCAAATATTGAGTCTTTGCATCAACTTCATGTAATTGTCAATAAAAGCCTTTGACACTTATGAAATGCTTGTAATTATACTTCAGTATTCCATAGTAACATTTGACAAAAATATCTAAAGACACTGAAGCAGCAAACTTTGTGGAAATTAATATTTGTGTCATTCTCAAAACTTTTGGCCATGACTGTGTATACGACATGTTCTATCCTACATATTCTACATATATACAACACATTCTATTGAGATACTGTCCATGTCTATACATCCCATCATATACATCTATATTTATATTCCAGACTCTGGCATTGCTCATCCTAATATTTCTATATTTCTTAATTACATTATTTTACTTTAGATTGTGTGTATTGTTTTATAATGCCAGATATTACTTCACTGTTGGAGCTAGGAACATAAGCATTTCGCTATACCCGCAATGACATCTGCTACATATGTGTATGTTACCAATACAATTTGATTTGTGTGCAAGACTGCAGCCCACCTCCACACACACACACACACACAAAAGACTGCATCCAACTGCGCACGCACGCCCACACACTCTTCCTCAGCGATATTCCAACCAGCTAATACGGAGACGGAGTAATGAGCTGATGTGATGCATCATGGGAATTGGGAAGGCTCTCTCTCAGTGGAATGTCAATGAGAGCCTGTACAGAATACATAAAGCTTGGTTGGGTGTGTTGTGAATTGTGTGCGTGTGTGAGTGAGTGAGTGAGTGAGTGAGTGAGTGAGTGGTGAGTGAGTGAGTGAGTGGTGGTGAGTGAGTGAGTGTGAGAGTGAGAGAGTGAGAGAGGGAGAGAGAGACTGTCCAGAATAAATTGCGGATCAGATTGGTCGGTAGGTAACCTAACAGGCCGTCTGACATTTGAGAGGAAGAGAACGTGAGGAGAATGGAATGGCTGCGGACCGGATGCTGCTTCCTGTCTGTCTGTCTGCCTATAACCTTTAGTCCAACAGACTGAGCCCAGTTAGTTGGAGTCTGGGTAACATTCACATGCAGTGCGTGCGTGTGTACGTGTGTGTTGTATCATAATAATGTTCCCCAAAGTGATCTCTCCACTTTGACGGAGCTGTAGTGGAGCGGGTCGAGAGCTTGAAATTTCTTAGTGTCCACATCACTAATGAATTATCATGTTCCACACAGTCGTGAAGAGGGCACGACTGTGCATCTTCCCCCTCAGGAGGCAGAAAGGATTTGGCATGAGCCCTCAGATCCTCAAAAAGTTATACAGCTGCACCATTGAGAGCATCTTGACTGGCTGCATTACCGCTTGGTATGGCAAATGCAGCGACCTCGAACGCAAATCACTACAGAGGGTGGTGCGGACAGCCCTGTACATCACTGGTGCCAAGCTCCCTGCCATCCAGGACCTCTATATCAGGCAGTGTCAGAGAAAGGCCTGGAAAATTGTCAGACTTCAACCACCCATGCCATAGACTGTTCAATCTGACACTGTCCGGCAAATGGTACCGGAGCATCGGCTACAGCTTTTAACCCCTAAATAGACATCAGACTCCAAAACAGTTAATTAAATGGTTACCCAGACTATCTGCACTGAACCTATCTGCACTGATTTTATGCACACTACTAAACTGTATATGAGTATTTCCATTAAAAATGGAATGCTATGTGTGACTTTGGGATCAACATTTCAAAATGGTTTGAAACAAAAATGTTAATCATTTTTATGCAGTTCCACATGTGTACATGACACAACATAGGTGTCATGGCGTTGCCCTCTTTGGGTACAGTGAGCACCAGCCCCCTCTCTCTGTCTCCTACACTCAGGCTGCTACGACCTCACGTCGTAAATTCCTGGAGGAGATTATCTCCTCATGGCCACAGTATAGAGAGAGAGTGAGTTTTCATAGAGAGAATAAAGGAATTTCTTCCACCTCACAGAACTTGAGGTCCGAACAACATTTATGTTCTGGAGAAGGTATAAAAAAAAATCGGTGAAGAATACAGCTACGAATTGGTCTGTTTGGTACAATTTTGTGAAACTCATGGGAGACAATACGGCCACATAACCATAATGCTGTTTATACAATAGCCTCAGATATGAGGCTTCCATCTAATTGTTGTATAAGATGAATGAGTGAGGATGATACAGTTTGCGAAATTGTGTCATGGGATTTTGGACTGTTTAATGAAGGAAACTCCAATTCCCTTTGGAGTTTAACTAAATCAGAGGACCGCCCATGAGCACAGTTATGGTCTGGCGTCCTGGGACAGGCCCCTTTCTGCTCTTCCTGAATAAAACCCCCACCTTGAGAATTTCTCAACAGACCATGTTTCTCTCAATTACGAGAGGAGAAAGGTTGCAGACCAGCTTACCTCGATAACGAGAGGGCCAAGGTTTGAGACCAGACTGCTGAAACTTTTAACCATCCCACGTGGTTAAACTCTTAGACTATCGATACCGACAGAATAAGAACAAGTCTTTGATATGAATTACTAGTCTGCAGCTAGGAATTCGGTATCATTGAACGCAAAGATTGACAACCGCCGAAACATCTATTCTATAAAGACATGAATGAATGCCACTCTGAAAAACCCATTCTAACCGCGACAGAGAGAGAGAGAGAGGACGGACAGACTCGCCAAAAAAAACTAACTTTTCAACAGAGATCCCGACGACACACTGAGCGTAAATATATATATTGATTGCAATTGTTCCCGAATGAGTGAGCATTCATGTGCAAAGGATTAGCATTTCAATTGTTATAATGATCAACTTTGTAGTGTCTCATCTCAGTTGACCCCCACTCCCCTTTGTGTCCACCAAGCCGCGACACCGGTTTATCCCACTAGGGGAACTCTGTTATCCTTTCCTAGTAACTATCTACTGTTTGTTTATGCATTTCTGTGAATTACTTTAACACAATTAATGTATAGATGACTCATAGTGAATACTGGGTTCGTGCAGATAACCAACAATTTACGATGTTTGGAATGAGACTAACGTGAGGTAAAGAAGAATTCATTAATCAGAAGACTATTGATCAGATATGAAAATATCTGAAAGTTATATAAGGAAAATTCAAACTTTATAATCTGAATATTTTCCTTGGTGCCCCTAATACTTCCTAGTTAATTACAGTTACATGATTAATCAGTTTAATCGCGTAATAATAATTACAGAGAGTTATTTGATAAAGATTCATCTTCAGTTTAATGATGCCAAAGACACGACATAGGCCTAGGACTATTCATCCTTTAAGCAGGGTTCATACAGACATTGACAAGTCAATTCAACTAGTTTCAGAGGCTTTTTCAAGCACTTCATTGTAATTTTCAATGACCTCAGTGTTATACAATTGTGCGGGAGGTAGCCAATCGGATGAGAGCATTTGGCCAGTAACCGAAAGGTTGCTGGTTTGAATCCCGAGCCGACTAAATGAAATATCTGTCGATGTGCCCTTGAGCAAGGCACTTAAACCTAATCGTTCCTGTAAGTCGCTCTGGATAAGAGCGTCTGCTAAATTACTCAAATGCAATCATTTTGATTTATGTACATATAGGGCTTAATATAGAAACCCCCCCCACACAGCCAACCCCCACACACACACAGCCAGCCCCCCTCCCCACACACACACACAGCCCCCCCCCCCACACACACACACAGCCCCCCCCCCCACACACACACACACACACACAGCCAGCCCCCCCAGAAAGCAGGCAAAAAGTATGCCTCTACCACTTTCAGAATAATACATGTTTTAGGCCTTGCCAATGCATTGATTTTGTAATTATTATTATATTCTAAAATGTGTGAGAATAATGTGTCCTGACTAAATAAATAGGTTGCATGCATGGTGATGTTTCTGTAGACTCTGTGGCCCACGCAGGCACATATAATAAAGCTATCAATAGCGGTAGCATTAACATCACCATCTCTGTTTTTACAAAGCCAGGTTCCTTTGGTAATGGAAGGATTTGTTTGGAAAGCCAAGTTGAAGCCCGCATTAGATATGATTAATTTCTGAGCTCCAAGTTCCACTAGGCTACTTCAAACCCCTTGTATTGTTTAAAATTGCAGGTGTAACATGGAAACCGAAATGTATTTGTAATGTTATTTCATTACGAGCTCATAGCTCATGCTGCCAAACATACCCTTGTAAAACTGACCATCCTACCAATCCTCGACTTTGGCAATGTCATTTACAAAATAGCCTCCAATACCCTACTCAACAAATTGGATGCAGTCTATCACAGTGCCATCCGTTTTGTCACCAAAGCCCCATATACTACCCACCACTGCGACCTGTATGCTCTCGTTGGCTGGCCCTCGCTTCATACTCGTGGCCAAACCCACTGGCTCCAGGTCATCTACAAGACCTTGCTAGGTAAAGTCTTCCCTTATCTCAGCTCGCTGGTCACCATAGCAGCATCCACCTGTAGCACGCGCTCCAGCAGGTATATCTCTCTGGTCACCCCCAAAACCAATTCTTCCTTTGGCTGCCTCTCCTTCCAGTTCTCTGCTGCCAACGACTGGAACGAACTACAAAAATCTCTGAAACTGGAAACACTTATCTCCCTCAGTAGCTTTAAGTACCAGCTGTCAGAGCAGCTCACAGATTACTGCACCTGTACATAGCCCATCTATAATTTAGCCCAAACAACTACCCCTTTCCCTACTGTATTTATTTATTTTGCTCCTTTGCATCCCATTATTTCTATCTCTACTTTGCACATTCTTCCACTGCAAATCTACCATTCCAGTGTTTTACTTGCTATATTGTATTTACTTTGCCACCATGGCCTTTTTTTGCCTTTACCTCCCTTATCTCACCTCACTTGCTCACATTGTATATAGACTTATTTTTCTACTATATTATTGACTGTATGTTTGTTTTACTCCATGTGTAAATCTGTGTTGTTGTATGTGTCGAACTGCTTTGCTTTATCTTGGCCAGGTCAAAATTGTAAATGAGAACTTGTTCTCAACTTGCCTACCTGGTTAAATAAAGGTGAAATAAAATAAATATTGTGAATGAGCCCACTAGGCCATGTCATTTGTTGTCATTATATCCAGAGTAATTCATAGGAATAGAGTTGGGTGTTACGCAATCGCCTATCCTACACAATTAGGCACAGTAAGGGTCCAGTTCGAGACACGAAAACACAAACTCATTACCTTGATGCTTTCTCTGTTAAATCTAACGAGATCCTGCTGTAAATCAAGCAGACTACAAAACTACAACAGATGACCAACATTGATTCGCTATAGGGATAATAGATCCAATGTGAATCCAGACACAACTGTCTTCACCGGAGGAAGGAATGAGACACCAAAACATTCTGGACATTCCTCAGGAACACCTGTTTTTCAGCACTTGGGCTGTTGTAGCATGGCATAGGATATCACAACAGCTGTTCATCACCTGGGCTGTTGTAGCATGGCATAGGCTATCACAACAGCTGTTCATCACCTGGGCTGTTGTAGCATGGCATAGGCTATCACAACAGCTGTTCATCACCTGGGCTGTTGTAGCATGGCATAGGATATCACAACAGCTGTTCATCACCTGGGCTGTTGTATCATGGCATAGGCTATCACAACAGCTGTTCATCACCTGGGCTGTTGTAGCATGGCATAGGATATCACAACAGCTGTTCATCACCTGGGCTGTTGTATCATGGCATAGGCTATAACAACAGCTGTTCGTCACCTGGGCTGTTGTAGCATGGCATAGGATATCACAACAGCTGTTCATCACCTGGGCTGTTGTAGCATGGCATAGGCTATCACAACAGCTGTTCATCACCTGGGCTGTTGTAGCATGGCATAGGCTATCACAACAGCTGTTCATCACCTGGGCTGTTGTAGCATGGCATAGGATATCACAACAGCTGTTCATCACCTGGGCTGTTGTATCATGGCATAGGCTATCACAACAGCTGTTCATCACCTGGGCTGTTGTAGCATGGCATAGGATATCACAACAGCTGTTTGTCACCTGGGCTGTTGTAGCATGGCATAGGCTATCACAACAGCTGTTCATCACCTGGGCTGTTGTAGCATGGCATAGGCTATCACAACAGCTGTTCATCACCTGAACTGTTGTAGCATGGCATAGGCTATCACAACAGCTGTTTGTCACCTGGGCTGTTGTATCATGGCATAGGCTATCACAACAGCTGTTTGTCACCTGGGCTGTTGTAGCATGGCATAGGCTATCACAACAGCTGTTCGTCACCTGGGCTGTTGTAGCATGGCATAGGATATCACAACAGCTGTTCGTCACCTGGGCTGTTGTAGCATGGCATAGGCTATCACAACAGCTGTTCATCACCTGAACTGTTGTAGCATGGCATAGGCTATCACAACAGCTGTTTGTCACCTGGGCTGTTGTAGCATGGCATAGGCTATCACAACAGCTGTTCATCACCTGGGCTGTTGTAGCATGGCATAGGCTATCACAACAGCTGTTTGTCACCTGGGCTGTTGTAGCATGGCATAGGATATCACAACAGCTGTTCGTCACCTGGGCTGTTGTAGCATGGCATAGGCTATCACAACAGCTGTTCATCACCTGAACTGTTGTAGCATGGCATAGGCTATCACAACAGCTGTTTGTCACTTGGGCTGTTGTAGCATGGCATAGGATATCACAACAGCTGTTCATCACCTGGGCTGTTGTAGCATGGCATAGGCTAGCACAACAGCTGTTCCTCACCTGGGCTGTTGTAGCATGGCATAGGCTATCACAACAGCTGTTCGTCACTTGGGCTGTTGTAGCACGGCATAGGATATCACAACAGCTGTTCATCACCTGGGCTGTTGTAGCATGGCATAGGATATCACAACAGCTGTTCGTCACCTGGGCTGTTGTAGCATGGCATAGGCTATCACAACAGCTGTTCATCACCTGAACTGTTGTAGCATGGCATAGGCTATCACAACAGCTGTTTGTCACCTGGGCTGTTGTAGCATGGCATAGGCTATCACAACAGCTGTTCATCACCTGGGCTGTTGTAGCATGGCATAGGCTATCACAACAGCTGTTTGTCCCCTGGGCTGTTGTAGCATGGCATAGGATATCACAACAGCTGTTCATCACCTGGGCTGTTGTAGCATGGCATAGGCTAGCACAACAGCTGTTCCTCACCTGGGCTGTTGTAGCATGGCATAGGCTATCACAACAGCTGTTCGTCACTTGGGCTGTTGTAGCACGGCATAGGATATCACAACAGCTGTTCATCACCTGGGCTGTTGTAGCATGGCATAGGCTATCACAAGAGCTGTTCATCACCTGGGCTGTTGTAGCATGGCATAGGCTATCACAACAGCTGTTCATCACCTGGGCTGTTGTAGCATGGCATAGGCTATAACAACAGCTGTTCATCACCTGGGCTGTTGTAGCATGGCATAGGCTATCACAACAGCTGTTCATCACCTGGGCTGTTGTAGCATGGCATAGGCTATCACAAGAGCTGTTCGTCACTTGGGCTGTTGTAGCATGGCATAGGCTATCACAGGAGCTGTTCATCACCTGGGCTGTTGTAGCATGGCATAGGCTATCACAACAGCTGTTCATCACCTGGGCTGTTGTAGCATGGCATAGGCTATCACAACAGCTGTTTGTCACCTGGGCTGTTGTAGCATGGCATAGGATATCACAACAGCTGTTCGTCACCTGGGCTGTTGTAGCATGGCATAGGATATCACAACAGCTGTTCATCACCTGGGCTGTTGTAGCATGGCATAGGCTATCACAAGAGCTGTTCGTCACTTGGGCTGTTGTAGCATGGCATAGGCTATCACAAGAGCTGTTCGTCACTTGGGCTGTTGTAGCATGGCATAGGCTATCACAACAGCTGTTCATCACCTGGGCTGTTGTAGCATGGCATAGGCTATCACAACAGCTGTTCATCACTTGACTGTCATTCGGAATATTCCTTCCTAGATCAGATGATGATGTGTGAACTGATCACGGCGTAATTAAACAGCTCAACACCAAATGCGCATCCAACAAGTATTATACATAATTATTGAAGAACTTTTTTTTGCAATGATTAGTGTATGCAATGATTACATTTTAGGAATTGTGAAAAACTGAGTTGAAATGTATTTGGCTATGGTATATATAAACCGACTTCCGCTGTATCTACCTCAAATACCTGGTACCTCTGCACATTGATCTGGTACTAATACTCCCTGTATACAAAAAATAATTGTGTTACTATTATTATTACATTGTATTTCACTTTTTTTTTTTTTTTTACTCTGCATCGTTGGGATGAGCATTTCACAGTAAAGTCTACAAAAGTTGTATTCGGCGCATGTGACAAATAAAATGTGATTTGATTTGTCTCTGTTCACTTAGACCAGTGTGTCACAACGCACACACTCACACCAGTGCGTTGTTGTTATGCAGTGTGTGTGGTCAATGAGTCATGTCATAGCTGACAACCCATCATTTCTGCAGACATCATTGAATCATAATTCTGAGCAGATATTTAACAGTTTTTGGAATATCAACACAGTTCTTCCATTAAATGTGTTTTGGTAAAATGTTCAGTGCATATTATTAAAAGTAGTCCTTGTGCATAGAGTTGTATGATTTGTTAAACTTTGAAATCAATGTTTTTTGTTTGGTATACATTTTAAGTGAAGAATCTGAGTTGGCAAGAGCACAAACAGTTCTGGGAGACCAGGCTAGAGAAAGGCCAGTGTGTGTGTGTGTCTCAAAGTTATTTTCTCACCATACTGTAGTTCTTCTGGAAGTGTGCGCCATCACTCCGGAACATCTGAGAGAGAGCACTTTTCCCCACTGCTGGATCTCCTGAAGAGGGGAAGGGTGGCGAGAAAGAGTCAGAGAGACAGAGAAACAGAGAGACAGAGAGAGATGAACAAACACCATTGTAAATACAACCTATATTTATGTTTATTTATTTTCCCTTTTGTACTTGAACTATTTGCACATCATTTCAACACTGTATATAGACATAATATGACATTTGACATGGAATTTTCACAAGTGTAATGTTTACTGTAAATGTTTTATTGCTTATTTCACTTTTGTTTATGATCTATTTCACTTGCTTTGGCAATGTAAACATGTTTCCCATGACAATAAAGCCCCTTGAATTTAAATTGAATTGATAGAATTACATACGTCTCTTCCATGTTTACCCTACTCAAACGTGTAATCCTAGAGTTGTGTAACTTGCAAATGCTTGTAAAACTGTTAGCTATCTAGGGCCTTTTCTAACTTAGCAAGTTAGCTACTCTGTCCTCTCCAAAGTTTTGCAAGCTAGCCTAACTCTCAGTTACATCTTTACATTACAGACGTTGTCATTCCCAAATCAACTTCTTAGCAACGAATACATTTTTAAATCTTACCTACAAGAAGGCACCTTGCTCTTAATTTCACCATGGCAGCGTACAAACAAATAAATATTTTAGCAGAATCTTAAAAACTGCTTTGTGTTTTTAATTTTACGCTACAGAATCTTCCTTCCGCCTCGGCAACATGGACACGACGCGTTTCCTAGCAACCTGAGCAGAAACGCTCTCACTGATCCAACCAACAAGCACGTATCGATATCTGCGCTGTCATTGGCCAGCTGTGTTAACGTAAAGAGAGTTGACGTCAACTTGAGCCCAACGTGACTGTTCCCTTAATTACCGCTAGATGGAAGCGTTCATTGACTGGAGACCATTATTCTAGCAATTAGCCTACTGAATTTGATTCCCTTGTTAGAGCCAGTAAGGTATTAAGAATTGTTTTATGTAATGCCTCAGTGATATTTTCAATGGAACATGCATCCCATCTTTTAGAATAGCCAATCAACATAATTTGAATACACACAGGTAGATTCATATCTATAAAATCTGAAATGCTTGACAGACCATCCTTTCTATCATAATTTTCTATAGTAGGTAGGCCTAAATTCTATCTCCTAAATGCCATCCCTGTTGTATCCTAAGATTATTAGAAGCGAAAATTAGACTGCCAAAGTCTATGTAAGTCTTCCCCCTCAACTCAGTTTTCCCTCTTCTCTCTCTTTCCCCGCTATGACAAACGACCTGCACATGACTCTCCAATGGGCCGTAGCGAATTCAATGTTGCCAACGTGTGGCACAGACCTTGGTTATCCCCCACAGTCGGTCTCATATATGGCCTTGTAGGCCTCCCTGCGCTTTGGAGACACTGAACCAGTTATAAGTCTCTTATACCAAGTACTCCACACTACGGGGGATGGCGTCATTGGAAGCCTGACTTACAGCAAGCTGCAGAGAGTGGCACACAGTGAATAAGAACCAGATATTTGAGGCCATACTCCTCCTTCAGCACGTTATGGACCCCATTGTTGATCCCCGTCATAACAGAGGCATTGTCAGTCCCTATGCCCAGGAGTTTCTCTTTAAGATAACACCGAGGAAAGCCACAACAACACGGGCTATAGATTTGGCATCTCCTCCCTCCAACTCAACAAGCCCCAGAAATGTTGATACAATTGTCTGCTTGTTGTCACTAAAGTACCTTATCACAACCCCCAGGTACTTAGCAACACTTACTTTGGGCGGCAGGGTAGCCTAGTGGTTAGAGCGTTGGACTAGTAACTGGAAGGTTGTGAGTTCAAACCCCCGAACTGACAAGGTACAAATCTGTCGTTCTGCCCCTGAACAGGCAGTTAACCCACTGTTCCCAGGCCGTCATTGAAAATAAGAATTTGTTCTTAACTGACTTGCCTGGTTAAATAAAGGTAAAATTAAAAAAAAAAAAACATCAGTGGACTCATCGAGGAGGCTGAAACGCTGGTCACCCACATCTGCGACTAACTTGTTCAGAAAGTATGGTGCTAGAACACATTAATCATTTCTGTGCACTTTGTCCTATGCATTTTGAAGTGGGTAACAGTGGAGTCTGAGAAAGCAGCTCTACATGCTTCTCCAATGTGATCACATGCCAGCATGGAACAGTGTTCAGCGATAGCGAATGCCATGGTAGCCTCAGCTTTATTGCAGAGTCAAATTTTTTTAACCATAAATGGCAGATTGTTTTGGGTGGAACTGTTATTAGGCTTTGCCTTTTGAGTTTGTTTTTGAGTTGTCATGTGTTTTTTTTTACATCACTAAGGTCGGGGTAGAAATCAGCCTTACAATACAAATCAAATCAATCTACAGGTGTAGACCTTACTTACCTGCTCTAACCAATGGTGCGGGAAAAAAAAGAAAATGAAAAAAGGTGTGTGTGTGTGTGTGTGTGTGTGTGTGTGTGTGTGTAGGTAAGTAAAGAAATAAAACAACAGTAGAAAGACATTTGAAAAAAGAGTAGCAAGGCTATATACAGACACCTGTTAGTCAGGCTTATGGAGGTAGTATGTACATGTAGGTATTGTTAAAGTGACTATGCATATATGATGAACAGAGAGTACCAGAAGCGTAAAAAGAGGGGTTTGCGGGTGGTGGAACACAATGCAGATAGCCCGGTTAGCCAATGTGCGGGAGCACTGGTTGGTCGGGCCAATTTAGGTAGTATGTACATGAATGTATAGTTAAAGTGACTATGCATATAAGGTAAACAGAGAGTAGCAGCAGGGGTTGGGGGAGGCACACAATGCAAATAGTCCGGTTAACCATTTGCTTACCTGTTCAGGAGTCTTATGGCTTGGGGGTAAAAACTGTTGAGAAGCCTTTTTGTACTAGACTTGGCACTCCGGTACCGCTTGCCATGCGGTAGTAAAGAGAACAGTCTATGACTGGGGTGGCTGGGGTCTTTGACAATTCTTAGGGCCTTCCTCTGACACCGCTTGGTGTAGAGGTCCTGGATGGCAGGCAGATTTGCCCCAGTGATGTATTGGGCCGTACGGTTTCTGGGATAAAGGTGTTGATGTGTGCCCTTACCAGCATTTCAAAGCACTTCATGGCTACGGACATGAGTGCTACGGGTCTGGAGTCATTTAGGCAGGTTGCCTTTGTGTTCTTGGGCACAGGGACTATGGTGGTCTGCTTGAAGCCTGTTGGTATTAGACTCAATCAGGGACATGATGAAAATGTCAGTGAAGACTCCTGCCAGTTGGTCAGCACGTGCCCGGAGCACACGTCCTGGTAATCCGTCTGGCCCCGCAGCCTTGTGTATGTTGACCTGTTTAAAGGTCTTACTCACGTCGGCTACGGAGAACGTGATCACACAGTCGTCCGGAACAGCTGATGCTCTCATGCATGCCTCAGTGTTGCTTGCCTCGAAGCACGCATAGAAGTGATTTAGCTCGTCTGGTAGGCTCGTGTCACTGGGCAACTCGCGGCTGTGCTTCCCATTATAGTTTGCAAACCCTGCCACATCCGAAGAGCGTCGGAGCCGGTGTAGTATGATTCAATCTTAGCCCTGTATTGATGCTTTGCCTGTTTGATGGTTCGTCACAGGGCATAGTGGGAATTCTTGTAAGCTTTCGGGTTAAAGTCCCACACCTTGAAAGCGACAGCTCTACCCTTTAGCTCAGTGCGAATGTTGCCTGTAATCCATGGCTTCTGGTTGGGGTATGTACGTACAGTCACTGTGGGGACGACATCCTCAATGCACTTATTGATAAAGCCAGTGACTGATGTGGTGTATTCCTCAATGTCATCGGATGAATCCTGGAACATGTTCCAGTCTGTGATAGCAAAGCAGTCCTGTAGTTTAACATCTGCTTCATCTGACCATGTGTTTATAGACCGAGTCACTGGTACTTCCTGCGTTTTAATTTTTGCTTGTAAGCTGGAATCAGGAGGATAGAGTTGTGGTCGGATTTACCAAATGAAGGGCGAGGGAGAGCTTTGTACGGGTCTCTGTGTGTGGAGTACAGGTGATCTAGAATTGTTTTCCCTCTGGTTGCACATTGAACATGTTGATAGAGATTTGGTCGAACTGATTTAAGTTTCCCTGCATTAAAGTCTCCGGCCACTAGGAGCGCCGCCTCTGGGTGAGTGGTTTCCTGTTTGCTTATTTCCTTATACAGCTGACTGAGTGCGGTCTTAGTGCCAGCATCTGTCTGTGGTGGTGAATAAACAGCCACGAAAAGTATGGCTGAGAACTCTCTAGGCAAGTAGTATGGCCTGCAGTTTATCACAGTATACTCTACTTCAGGCGAGCAAAATCTAGAAACTTCCTTAGATTTCGTGCACCAGGCAGTATGCCCGTGTATCATCTCCAATAAATGGCTTCAACCAGCCTTTGAATTCAGGGTTTGATTCCCACTCCTTTCTGCATTTTTGAGTGTACAGTTTAGACTGAGACATGATGAGCTTGCCAGCTAGATGTTTAGCTTATGTCACAGAGCGGCAGCACACACACTGTGGACAAGGTGAGTAAGTGACTGAGGCTGTATGTCAAATGCAGTGATTTATTTTTGTGCAGTTATTTATTTTAGACAAAGAACATTTTACATTTACATCCCGCCCTGAATGTAAACCAGGGCGGGATCAATCAGTGGCGGCTCCCGCATGCGCTGTTCATTTGCAGTCTGGACACGGAGGGGTGAACATCTCCTGCTCTGACTGCAGCTGGGAGGGACTGCTGCGCAAGGACTGCTTTGGGACAAGGGTGGGGCCCACGGCAGCATCCGCTGCTCTTTGAGAAGAGTAAGAACGATATGTGCTTCCACGTCAGTCTCCAAAAGTCTCCAATAACACCAGAAAAAGTCGCTAGATATGTCGCTAGTCTATTTTTTAGAAAATGTGTGCTAGAGGGATCTGAATACTCACTAAATATAGCGACAAAGTCTCTAAGATGGCAACACTGTATATATACACATAATATGACATTTGAAATGTGTTTTATTTTGGAACTTCTAGATTTGTGACCTGTTGCCACGAGAAAAGGGCAACCAATGATGAACGAACACATTGTAAATACAACCCATATTTATGTTGATTTATTTCCCCTCTTGAAATTTAACTGTTAGCACATCTTTACAACACTGTATATACACACACAATGATATTTGAAATGTCTTTATTCTTTTGGAACGTCTTTGAGTGTAATGTTTACTGTTCATTTTTGTGTATTTAACTTTAGTTTATTATCTGCTTCACTCGCTTTGTTAACATGTTTCCCATTCTAATAAAGCCCTTGAATTGAATTGAGCGAGAGAGAGAGAAAATCACAACACAGGCAGATAGACAGCAACAGACACGAAGCGGGGATTTGAGATAGGACCAAATAGACTGAAGAGGGAGTTGGCGAGAGAGAGCGGGTCAATACGGGGACATATTGATTTGAGGAATATTGCGTCAAAATCGGTTAGAATAACTCTCTGGGTTCCCTGAGTGACGGGAAGGGAGATAACGCACACACACACACACACACCGTCCGGAGTCCGAAAATGGAGGGCATGGCATATGGAGCTGGGAAGGCTGGAGGTGCTTTCAACCCTATAACGTTCTTCCAGCAGCCACACACCATCCTCCGGATCCTCTCGTGGGTGAGTACCGTTACAGTTATATCGCCTATACCGTTACAGTGGCTACGTGCTGCTCATTTCAGGCTAATAACGGCGGCGGTCCCGAACGACGGTCGTTTGTTATGTATGTGTGTTTGACTCAAAATGTGCGCCTCTCGCTGGCTGCCTCCCGGTTTTTCAATTCTCACTTTCCCACCAGTGCGTGGGAAAGTGTGTACTTTAAGCATAACAGACCTGTCGTGTTAGCAACACTGTCCAAATGTGTTGTAGTCTAGTTGGAACCTGAAACATGGTCAATGTTTTGGGGATGCAAGCAACAAGACGCACGACCCGACGCAGGTGGCCTACGATTTTGAAGCGGTTGTAGCTATTGAACCTAGAGAAATGCAGCCATAAGCACAGTGCCCACGTGTTTTGTTGTAGTGTGTGCTTTGCCCCCTGTTCGATCTGTTAAATCCGAGGGAGCGTCCCAATTGGCATCCTATTCTCTATACAGTGCGCTATTTTTGACCTGGGAAATAGGGTGACAACTGTAAATCAACTACAATTAGTTTTTCGTTATTCATAAGAATTTGAGAAAGATTTAACTATTTTGGCTATGCATAAAGAATACATGCCTGGGCCTCTCCAGTGGCTCAGCAGTCTAAGGCACTGCATCCCAGTGCTTGAGACCTCACTACAGCCCCGGTTTCAATCCCCGGTTTTGTCAGAGCCGGCCGTGACCGGGAGAATCCTGAGGCCAGATTTTCCTTGTTAGATCGTGCTCTAGCGACTCCTTGTGGCAGACTTGGTGCCTGCAAGCTGACCTCGGTTGCCAGCTGTACGGTGTTTCCTCTGACACATTGGTGCGGGTTAAGTTAGCAATGTGGCTTGTAAGGGTCTTGTTTCGGAGGACGCATAGCACTCCTGGGTCCATACGGGAGTTTCAGCGATGGGACAAGACTGTAACTACCAATTGGGGTAAAAAAGTACCAAAAATATACAAAGATTCATGCCTTTCTATTCCTTACTAAATTAACTTGAAACTAGTCCACATATAGTCTAGATATTGTTTATTTATAGTGATCCAGTGGGCCTATAGTACAAGAAAAAAACTGTCTGGTGTAGCAGCCTTCACAGGGGGGTGTGGGTGTGTTTTCAGAGGGTTATACATACCATTGAATGGTCACCTATAGGCCACAACAATGACAGAATAAGAAGTTTCACTGATAAGAAATACCCCTTTAGGGACAGACAGACGGAGAGACAGACAGACATGTAGTCTACTCATCCATTTCGTACCAATGCTACAGAACAGAAATAACATAACTCATCCACTCCCTGTAGTTTATGTGATGGATAACCATAGAAATATAATCTATAGAAGGGACCTTACCATTCAAGGCAATTATGGTATAATGGGTGGTAGATTGTATTTCTATGGGATAACAGTGTTGAGGTCGCAGCTCAATGAATAGACTCTGATTAGAGATGACATGTTGTGGGAAGGGAAGTGTGTGTGTGTGTTTATGTGTACGCGCACACATTTTTCACATTCACCATTAGTACAACTGTGTCACTTCCTGTTTTCACTTTGTGGATGATAATAATTTCCTGTGTAGACATCTGCAGCTCCGCCTCCAGGCGTGACCTCAGAGAAACACCTTGGTTACTGTACCTATGGTAACAGCAGCAATTAGGATTAAACATATAAAGGTGTCAGTTGTTTTCATGTTTTCCCTCTTTCTTATTCTTTCTCTCGAATCTCTCTTTATTCTCTTTCTCCTTATTCTCTATCTATCGCTCGCTCTCTCTCTCTCCTTATTCTGTCTGTCTCTACCTTTCTCTCTCCCTCTCCATCTCTCTGGCTGGTGTTGTTACAGTATATACAGGTTAAGTAGCAATAACGTTGCAGGATCACACATAGGTAGCAGAGAGAGAGAGAGAGAGAGAAAGGGACAGCTCTCATCTAACATCTTTCTTTCTCGTTCTCTCTTGTTTTCTTTCTCTCTCCTCCTGTAAAGTCATATGGACTACGCATGTATATTAGTAGTATAGTACCTATATGTTCAGTAGTGGAGGCTTTGGTAGTGGAGGCAACAGTGTAGAAATATAATCTCTAGAAGGGGCTTGGAACCTCTTGAATGGGCAGGAATCAGGATTCTATGTTTGGTACTGACAGGCCCCCGATGTGCCCCACATTCTGACACCATACTGCTAAACACATTAGGCTTAATGACTAGAGGTCAGAGTACTGTACACTCACTCACACACTGTCACACACGCAGGCATGCATGCTAATGCAGACACATACGCACACAGGCTCACATGCACACACAAATATAAATTATTCTGGCAAATCTAATGCCTACTTTCAAAATGTCCCATCGGATTGTCACAAGATCAGGACCCCACGTGGTGGCCTGCACAATGCCTGCTTTGATTTGGGCCTGGGGCCTTGAGATGAGAAGGCTACAGGACAGGGCCTTGGAGAAAACACATTTACCTACTAGAGGGAGAAAGGGAGAGAGAAAGAGAGAGCGAGAGAGGGGGTAGAGAGCGAGAGGAGAACAGAGGGAGGGAAAGAGAACATTCCATGTGATGCCAAATACAATTCTGACCCAAGACCTTTTCTAACCCAATTAGCTACTAAGTGTGAGTCCCAAATGGCACCCTATTCCCTAAATAACATAGGGTAATGATCAAAAGTAGTGTACTATATAGGGAATAGGATGCCATTTAATTTGCCTGTTGATCTGAAATGCAGTGGTGTGTGTGTGTAAGAGATCACTAAGTCCCAAGGGGGATGTTGATTCCCAAAGCATTGTGGGGGTTTTACTGGGGGAAACACCAGGGGGTTTTAATATAGAGAGTAAAAGGTCCAATTAATATGAAGGGAACTCCCCTATATACACTGCTCAAAAAAATAAAGGGAACACTAAAATAACACATCCTAGATCTGAATGAATGAAATATCCTTATTAAATACCTTTTTCTTTACATAGTTGAATGTGCTGACAACAAAATCACACAAAAATTATCAATGGAAATCAAATGTATCAACCCATGGAGGTCAGGATTTGGAGTCTTAAATTAAAGTGGAAAACCACACTACAGGCTGATCCAACTTTGATGTAATGTCCTTAAAACAAGTCAAAATGAGGCTCCGTAGTGTGTGTGGCCTCCACGTGCCTGTGTGACCTCCCTACAACGCCAGGGCATGCTCCTGATGAGGTGGCGGATGGTCTCCTGAGGATCTCCTCCCAGACCTGGACTAAAGTATATGCTAAAGCGAGACATGATGTCCCAGATGTGCTAAATTTGATTCAGGTCTGGGGAACGGGCGGGCCAGTCCATAGCATCAATGCCTTCCTCTTGCAGGAACTGCTGACACACTCCAGCCACATGAGGTCTAGCATTGTCTTGCATTAGGAGGAACCCAGGGCCAACCGCGCCAGCATATGGTCTCACAAGGGGTCTCAGGATCTTATCTCGGTACCTAATGGCAGTCAGGCTACCTCTGGCGAGCACATGGAGGGCTGTGCGGCCCCCCAAAGAAATACCATCCCACACCATGACTGACCCACCGCCAAACCGGTCATGCTGGAGGATGTTACAGGCAGCAGAACGTTCTCCACAGCGTCTCCAGCCTGTCACGTCTGTCACATGTGCTCAGTGTGAACCTGGTTTCATCTGTGAAGAGCACAGGGCGCCAGTGGCGAATTTGCCAATCTTGGTGTTCTCTGGCAAATGCTAAACGTCCCACCTGTGGACGTCGGGCCCTCATACCACCCTCATGGAGTCTGTTCCTGACCGTTTGAGCAGACACATGCACCTTTGTGGCCTGCTGGAGGTCATTTTGCAGGGCTCTGACAGTGCTCCTCCTGCTCCTCCTTGCACAAAGGTGGAGGTAGCGGTTCTGCTGCTGGGTTGTTGCCCTCCTACGGCCTCCTCCACATCTCCTGATGTACTGGCCTGTCTCCTGGTAGCGCCTCCATGCTCTGGACACTACGCTGACAGACACAGCAAACCTTCTTGCCATAGCTCGCATTTATGTTCCATCCTGGATGAGCTGCACTACCTGAGCCACTTGTGTGGGTTGTAGACTCCATCTCATGCTACCACTAGAGTGAAGGCACCGCCAGCATTCAAAAGTGACCAAAACATCAGCCAGGAAGCATAGGAACTGAGAAGTGGTCTGTGGTCACCAGCTGCAGAACCACTCCTTTATTGGGGGTGTCTTGCTAATTGCCTATAATTTCAACCTGTTGTCTATTCCATTTGCACAACAGCATGTGAAATGTATTGTCAATCAGTGTTGCTTCCTTAGTGGACAGTTTGATTTCACAGAAGTGTGATTGACTTGGAGTTACATTGTGTGTTTAAGTGTTCCCTTTATTTTTGGAGCAGTGTATATACTCACACACACACACTCTGATTTGAGTCTTCATGTGGAACGATATGCTTCCTTTCAGCTCCAATGGCAGGTGTAATATTCAAATAAGGCATCAGAAACCATTCTACCAAAAAGAATACCAAAAAGGTATGCATGAACGCCTTTCATGTGTGTATGTTTGGTCTATTTTGACATTAGAATGATAGACAAGGATTGGAATGAGGTGTGTGTGTGTGCTTCCTTTCTCAAGAGGAGCAAGGGGAGATGAGAGATCAGTAGCATCCATCCCTCCCTCTAGCCATCCCTCTCTCTCTCTCTTTCTTCACAGATCACTTCAATTAGATGAGTGCTGAAGAGGGACCAGTGCTCAAAATAGAAGAAAATAAAGGCACCCAGAACAGGAAAGGGGGGACACTTTTTCTCCCAGTGGTTTAGATAGATGGAGAGGACCTTTTCTCCCAGTGGTTTAGATAGATGGAGAGGACCTTTTCTCCCAGTGGTTTAGATAGATGGAGAGGACCTATCCATCTCCCAGTGGTTTAGATAGATGGAGAGGACCTATCCATCTCTCAGTGGTTTAGTTAGATGGATAGGACCTTTTCTCTCAGTGGTTTAGATTGATAGAGCCTTTTATCTTAGGGCAATTCATAATTCCATTGACATCAATAAACAACTAAGTGAACATTTGACTTGAGTGAAATATAGGATTTGCCCCTTCGTAGAAATAGCATGAGCCCTATATTCTGCCTGTGTTTAGTACTGTAGGTATATTCTGCCACTGTTTATACTGTAGTGTAGTACTGTAGGTATATTCTGCCAGTGTTTATACTGTAGTGTAGTACTGTAGGTATATTCTGCCAGTGTTTGTACTGTAGTGTAGTACTGTAGGTATATTCTGCCAGTGTTTATACTGTAGTGTAGTACGGTAGGTATATTCTGCCAGTGTTTATATTGTAGGTATATTCTGCCAGTGTTTATACTGTAGTGTAGTACTGTAGGTATATTCTGCCAGTGTTTATACTGTAGTGTAGTACTGTAGGTATATTCTGCCAGTGTTTGTACTGTAGTGTAGTACTGTAGGTATATTCTGTCAGTGTTTATATTGTAGGTATATTCTGCCAGTGTTTATACTGTAGTGTAGTACTGTAGGTATATTCTGCCAGTGTTTATACTGTAGTGTAGTACTGTAGGTATATTCTGCCAGTGTTTGTACTGTAGGTATATTCTGACAGTGTTTATACTGTAGTGTAGTACTGTAGGTATATTCTGACAGTGTTTATACTGTAGTGTAGTACTGTAGGTATATTCTGACAGTGTTTATACTGTAGTGTAGTACTGTAGGTATATTCTGCCAGTGTTTATACTGTAGTGTAGTACTGTAGGTATATTCTGACAGTGTCTATACTGTAGGGCAGTACTGTAGGTATATTCTGACAGTGTTTATACTGTAGTGTAGTACTGTAGGTATATTCTGCCAGTGTTTATACTGTAGTGTAGTACTGTAGGTATATTCTGACAGTGTCTATACTGTAGGGCAGTACTGTAGGTATATTCTGACAGTGTTTATACTGTAGTGTAGTACTGTAGGTATATTCTGACAGTGTTTATACTGTAGTGTAGTACTGTAGGTATATTCTGACAGTGTCTATACTGTAGTGTAGTACTGTAGGTATATTCTGACAGTGTCTATACTGTAGTGTAGTACTGTAGGTATATTCTGACAGTGTTTATACTGTAGGGCAGTACTGTAGATATATTCTCTCTGTGTGTTTCAGTAGAGATATCAATCAAATGTATTTATAAAGCCCTTCTTACATCAGCTGATGTCACAAAGTGCTGTACATAAACCCAGCCTAAAACCCCAAACAGCAAGCAATGCAGGTGTAGAAGCACGGTGGCTAGGAAAAACTCCCTAGAAAGGCCAGAACCTAGGAAGAAACCTCGAGAGGAACCAGGCTATGAGGGGTGGCCAGTCCTCTTCTGGCTGTGCCGGGTGGAGATTATAACAGAACATGTTCAAATGTTCATAAATGACCAGCAGGATCAAATAATAATAATCACAGTGGTTGTAGAGGGGTGCAGCAAGTCAGCACCTCAGGAGTAAATGTCAGTTGGCTTTTCATAGCTGACTATTCAGAGTATCTCTACTGCTCCTGTTGTCTCTAGAGAGTTGAAAACAGCAGGTCTGGGACAGGTAACACGTCCGGTGAACAGGTCAGGATTCCATAGCCGTAGGCAGAACAGTTGCAACTGGAGCAGCAGCACGGCCAGGTGGACTGGGGATAGCAAGGAGTCATCAGGCTAGGTAGTCCTGAAGCATGGTCCTAGGGCTAGTGTGTGTATAGTAGGAATAGACTATTATCTTGGTGTGTATGGTTGACACTCAACACACTTCTTTCTGATCCTTCCCTCCTCCCCTTTCCTAATCTCTCCCTCCCATCTTCCCTCTCTCCCTCCTATCCTTCTCTCGTTACAGTTTTTCTCTATTGTGATCTTTGGTTCGATAGCCAACGAGGGTTACGTGAACCGACCGGACGAGGCCCAGGAGTTCTGTATTTTCAACAGGTGACACACACACACACACACACACACACACACTGTAGTAGTTACTGCTCCTCTTCTATGACTCTGTCTGATCTCTTTGATATTCCATATGTGCATCTCATCTGTTATGGCTGTTGTTACTTGTTGTTGCCCGACACATTTCCCCATCGGGACAATACAGATATTGATTGATTGACAGGAACCAGAATGCGTGTAACTATGGACTCTTCATGGGAACCTTGGCCTTCCTCTGCTGTCTGGTCTTCCTGGCCCTGGATGTCTACTTCCCACAGATCAGCTCCGTCAAGGACCGCAAGAAGGCTGTACTGGCAGACGTAGGGGTTTCAGGTGAGTGGAAAGGGGGAGCAAGGAAGAGAGAGGGAGGAGATATATGGAGAGGGAGTAAAGGGAAATGAGCGAGAGGTTGGATGGAAAGAGGGGAGAGAGGGGATAGATGTGTGTGGAGGGAGAGGATGGAGAGATGTGTGTAGAGGGAGAGAGGGGAGAGATGTGTGTAGAGGGAGAGAGGGGATAGATGTGTGTAGAGGGAGAGGATTGAGAGAGGGGAGAGATGTATGTAGAGGGGGATAGATGTGTGTGGAGGGAGAGGATGGAGAGATGTGTGTAGAGGGGAGAGATGTGTGTAGAGGGGGAGAGATGTGTGGGGAGAGATGTGTGTAGGGGGAGAGGATGGAGAGAGGGGAGAGATGTGTGTAGGGGGAGAGGATGGAGAGAGGGGAGAGATGTGTGTAGAGGGAGAGGATGGAGAGAGGGGAGAGGTGTGTAGAGGGAGAGGATGGAGAGATGTGTGTAGAGGGAGAGGATGGAGAGAGGGAGAGATGTGTGTAGAGGGAGAGGATGGAGAGAGGGAGAGGTGTGTAGAGGAGAGGATGGAGAGAGATGAGGGAGAGGATGGAGGGAGAAGAGAGATGTGGAAGAGGGTGGGTAATGTCTGTGTCCCACCTGCTCATTTAATGAGATGGAGCTTAACAACAGAAAACAAAAACAAAATGGTCGATCTTCAGTGGTTTTCAACTACTGGTTGTCTATTGTTGCTGCTCACTTCCTGTCATGGGAGAGGGAGAGAAAGACACATCCATTACAAGCATATTAGACTGTGTGACGGGTTCTGCCTTCTGAGGTGGATGTAGTTACCGTAGGAACAGGTTTCTGAGTGACAAGAGGGTATGACATGGTCGCTGACTGTTGAGTTGTATAGTGAGCCTGCTTCTTTATTTCAAATCAAATCAACGTTTATTGGTTGCGTACACAATGTGCCGATGTTATCTCTCTCTCTCGCCATCTCTCCCTCTTTCTCTCTTCCTCTCTCTCTGTCTTGTTTTCTCTCTCTCTATTTCTCCATCTTTCCATGTATGTAACAAGCTGTATGTAACAAGCTGTATGTAACAAGCTGTATGTAACAAGCTGTATGTAACAACCTGTATGTAACAACCTGTATGTAACACAGTGATGAGGTAATATGTATCAGCAACCTCCCGTCTTCCACTCACCCCCCCCTGTCTTCCACTCACCCCCCCCCCCCCCCCTGTCTTCCACTCACCCTCCCCTGTCTTCCACTCAACCCCCCTGTCTTCCACTCACCCCCCTGTCTTCCACTCACCCCCCCCCCTGTCTTCCACTCACCCCCTTCTCTTTATCCTTTCTGTCCCTTTAGTTCTAGTGAACTGACATGTAAGATTCAATGTGACCTTTCTAACTTCTGTTTTCTCCCTCCTTTCCTTCCTTTCTGCTCCCTCATCCTCCTTTCATTCCTCCCTCCCCTCTCTCACCCTGTCCCTCTACCTCCCTCTTTCCCTTCCATCCTCCTCCTCTTCTCTCCCTCTCTCCCTCCTCCTTTTCATCCCTCTCTTTTCTCGCGTTTTCTCTCTCACTCACATATATTTATTTATTTATTTATTTTTCTCCCTGCAGCATTCTGGTCCTTCATGTGGTTTGTGGGGTTCTGTTTCCTGACCAACCAATGGCAGGTGGCAAAGCTGGAGGACAACCCCCTGAGGGAGGGAGGGGATGCCGCTCGTGCTGCTATCACCTTCGCCTTCTTCTCCATATTCACCTGGGTACGGTACACTTTACTCCTTTATAACACTATCACCTTCTTCTCCATATTCACCTGGGTACGGTACACTTTACTCCTTTATAACACTATCACCTTCTTCTCCATATTCACCTGGGTACGGTACACTTTACTCCTTTATAACACTATCACCTTCTTCTCCATATTCACCTGGGTACGGTACACTTTACTCCTTTATAACACTATCACCTTCTTCTCCATATTCACCTGGGTATGGTACACTTTACTCCTTTATAACACTATCACCTTCTTCTCCATATTCACCTGGGTACGGTACACTTTACTCCTTTATAACACTATCATCTTCTTCTCCATATTCACCTGGGTACACTCCTTTTGTAGCTTTTCAACTCACCTTCTTCATATTCACTTTATAACACTATCACCTTCTTCTCCATACTCACCTGGTACACTTTACTCCTTTATAACACTATCACTTCATCCCTGTCTTCATTTTACGGTATCTTCATTTTACGGTATCTTCATTTTACGGTATCTTCATTTTACAGTATCTTCAGTGAAAATGTTCAGAAGAACAGCCACCAATGGGCCTAGACATCTAAGTATAGGACCCTCGTCGTTTAGCAGGCACTTCTATCCAGAGCAACTTATTAAACTGTCAACACTGCAACATATTATTAGTACATGATCCATGTGGGAAGGGACTCCACAAAACTGTTGTTGCCAGCACCACGCTCAAGCCACTGAGCCATCGGGACCAACCAGCACCTCTGCCATGACCTTTGATCCCTAAGTCCTACCTGCTCTCTCTCTCCTCTAGGGTGGGCTGACTCTCTTCTCTATGGAGAGGCTAAAGAGTGTGTCCTTCCAAGAGGAATACCAGAAGCTGTTCACCCCTCAGCCCCCCATCCCACTAATATAATCTGTGTTCTTCTAATAACCTTCCAGCTCCCTTTGCTTTTAAAACTGCAGTCTGCAATTACAGCTTTTCACCCCCAGCCCCCCATTCCACTAATATAATGTGTTGTTCTTGTAGGAAACCTAGATCTCCAATCCCTCTTCAGCTAACCTCTTATTGCTTCTAGTCAGACGCTGCAGTGACTGTGATATCTCTGTATCACACACACACACGCGCAGACACGCAGATACACACAGATACACACACACACACGCAGACACACACACACACACGCAGACACACATACAGCGTCGGCAGGCATCTACGGTAGGCTACCTCCACAATTTTGTGAAAGGCTGGCAAATTAGTTTGGTGTCTTTATAACTCAAAAGTCTTTAAAATGTTTTAGCTATTCAATAAATATGCACATTTAGCGAAAATACATTTTTATCACAGTTACTGCATATCTTCTTGTGCTCTTGTCTTTTTTATCTGACGAGTGTGAATGATTGTTTGTTTTTACCAAACCAAAGAGTGAGATGTGAATGGCTAAACGACTGCTTTGATAACTAACTAACCTGAGTGACTCAAGGCTCGCGTCTCAAAGGGCACCCTAGTCCCTATGTAGTGCACTACTTTAGACCAGAGCCCTATTCCCTATGTAGTGCACTACTTTAGACCAGAGCCCTATTCCCTATGTAGTGCACTACTTTAGATCAGAGCTATAAAGGGAAAAGGGTGCAATTTGGGACACATTCAAGCAATTTAATAAAGATTTAACCTGGCTTTCCAGACAACTAATTCAATTCACTACCCTTTCCCTCTTTCTTTCTTTCTTTCTTTCTTTCCTTCTTTCTTTCAAACCTAATCCACAAATGCTGCATTTGTTTATCATCTCTTACACCTCTACCTAACCACACCCCATCCACCCCAAACCTCCACCTTCTACGATACCCATCCACCGTTCAACTACCCCCTCAAAACATCCCTTTCCAACCTACCCACTCCTCTCTACCTTACCCCTTAGCCTCTTCCACCTTCTTCACCCTCCTCCCTTCTATTTACCTCCACCTCACCACCCAATCTACACACCTCTATCTCTCTCCACCTACCCCATCCCCACCCTAACCTCCTCAACCCTCCCACCGCACCTTCTTCACCCCACCTCCGTCCCTCTTCCCTTCATCTCACCCCCAACCTACACCCCGCTACCTCCCCACCTCCGTCCCTCTTCCCTTCATCTCACCCCCAACCTACACCCCTCTACCTCCCCACCTCCTTTCCCTCTTCACTTCATCTCACCCCCAACCCCAACTATGCCCTACCACACCACTCTCTTCACCCACCTCCTCCCTCCCCAAGGCGGCCCAGTCCTTCTTCGGCTATCAGAGGTACCAGCTGGGGGCAGACTCTGCTCTCTTCTCCCAGGACTACATAGACCCCAGCCTGGATGCTGGGGCGGCCGGGGACCCCTACACCTCCTTCACGGCCGGGGGGGACGATCTGGGACAAGGAGCCCCTGTGGGGGGGTCCTCCTATCAGGGGATAAATGGCGAGGGGGGTGGGGGGTACCAGGAGTACTGAGGGAGGAAAGGGGGTGGGGCATTGGAGGGTTGAAGGGTAGGGAGCGGGACGGAGTGAAAAATGAAGGAGGCGTGGACCAGAGGGATGGAGGAAGGACAGGAGGAGGGGGAGTGGTTGGAGGGATGGACTGTAGTTTGACGTAGCCTATCGACCGACCGAATCTGTAATTTAATCTACGGATATTGGGGTGTTCAAAAATAACATGACTATATTTAAGGACATTACTATGTGCTTTCTGTAAAAAGTTTAACTTGGGCTACTCAGTCAGTATGCTGTGTTATTGTGCTCAGATACAAGGAGAGGAACTAGTTTTATCTCTCCCTTGACCTATTTCCTTTCAGGGTCCAGAGAATTCGTTTTTATTTTGGAATAAAAATAATTTCAGTTTAAATACTCAAATTTGGTTATTTACCAAACTATGGGGAAAAAAACGTTTGTTTTAATGTAACCTTTATTTAATTAGGCAAGTCCGTTAAAAACAAATTCTTATTTACAATGACCGCCTACACTGGCCAAACCTGGACGACGCTGGGCCAATTGTGCGCCGCCCTATGGACTCCCAATCACGGCCGGAAGTGATGTAGCTAGGAATGTGTGAACTTTCTTTCTTACAATAAACTGCAACAAACAAAAATATGGTGTTACATTTTTTTTGTTCTTGATGTGATGCTTTTTAAACAATTAAAAGAAAAGAAAATACAACACTGACAAACTTTACAGTGAACTCATTTCTGGTCTTGCTTGTCGTGGTGGTGTTATATATTTTATGGTTTAAGGTTGCCATCTGCTGGCCATTGCAGCCATAAACATTTACATTTTACATTTAAGTCATTTAGCAGAAACCAGTTTACAAATTTATATACGCTTACATCAATAAGCGAAACGACGTCAATAAAATCCCTACCACTGTCTGTATACCACTAGCATTACTACTAATAATACATTTTCCACATAATACGTTTGAAAATGTTACCATATCGACATAAATCTCGTGCGTCCAGCTCTGCTTTTGCATTTACGACCAATTGGTAAACAACCTATCCTGATTTACGGCAGAGCTTAATCTTTACGTTAGGGAGTGGCAACAGTACACATTGCATCTAAACTGCTAACATACTGTCTAAAGGTAATTTTAGCTGGGCAGTTTGAGTTGCTGTAGCATATGAATGTATTTGCTTTCCCGATATTGAAGAGCCTTTGGATGACATGATTGTGCATTTCGTATAGGAGGATTCTTTCGTTTCAAACCATTTCCGCAAAAGTCCTGTCCTGCATTTGTACGTGCCAAGTTACAGCGAGTTGAGCAAACACACAGTAAAGCAAATTATCCGCTAGCTTCGTATCGTATGCTGTTTTTATCTAGTGTTAGTCCATAAGCAGAATTGTACTTTTCACTATTTGGACGTTTGCCTGTGGTCGAACTTGTCATGCTATGAACTCATTGAACGTCATCTCTTCCGGGCTGCCATGTTTGATTGCTAATGCATGTATGTCACTTGCCCCTGCTGCAGAGTGCTGAATAGGCAATGCGCTTTGGACTGCCTGCTACAGAAGGATTGCAGGCTGGTGGACCTCTGAGGGTTATTCTTTGTGGTGAGTATGTGTCCCAAACCACAAGTAGTCAAGCTGTAGTCAAGTAGAATAGACACATTCAAGAAGTTGCTTAGCCGTCTGCAATCCAGTTTGTATATGCTTGTTGTCTTGCCAAATGTAACCTACAGTGTAGCAAAATGTAGCCTCGTCCTAGCCATTGTAATATGCAGAAACAGTGAAGTGGGTGGTTTGATTTAATGTATTTCTTGTGAAATATTTCCACCATAGAACATTGTCTGTCAGTTCTTCTCCTAACCTCTGTTTACATGGCGACCCCCTAGATTGCGTTGCTTAGCGTGTTGACGCTCACGCTGCTGAGGACTGTGGGATTGAGAGCGTTCTCCATGGCGTCCGAGACCTACATGTCGGGCACACACTCTGCTGCCTTTGTCACCTGCCCCAACGAACAGGTGGCCAAAGATCTGGCCAGGTAACGGATAGACACAGACATACACAAACATTCTAATCTGCTATGTATAATTGGGAATCAAGTCAGATGTCACCTCTATAAGACATTTCTATCGGCAATGTTCAGAAAGTTGCACTCTCCCGAATGCGCCGTTGATTCACACTATAGAGCCAAACTGAGCCAAGTTGAGCTGAACTGGTTACACATCCACCAGGGCTGAACTGGTTACACATCCACCAGGGCTGAACTGGTTACACACCCACCAGGGCTGAACTGGTTACACAAAGGGCTGAGCTGGTTACACACCCACCAGGGCTGAGCTGGTTACACACCCACCAGGGCTGAGCTGGTTACACACCCAGCAGGGCTGAGCTGGTTACACACCCCAGGGGCTGAGCTGGTTACACACCCACCAGGGCTGAGCTGGTTACACACCCACCAGGGCTGAGCTGGTTACACACCCACCAGGGCTGAGCTGGTTACACACCCACCAGGGCTGAGCTGGTTACACACCCACCAGGGCTGAGCTGGTTACACACCCACCAGGGCTGAGCTGGTTACACACCCACCAGGGCTGAGCTGGTTACTGAGCTGGTTACACACCCACCAGGGCTGAGCTGGTTACACACCCACCAGGGCTGAGCTGGTTGCACACCCACCAGGGCTGAGCTGGTTGCACACCCACCAGGGCTGAGCTGGTTGCACACCCACCAGGGCTGAGCTGGTTACACACCCACCAGGGCTGAGCTGGTTACACACCCACCAGGGCTGAGCTGGTTACACACCCACCAGGGCTGAGCTGGTTGCACACCCACCAGGGCTGAGCTGGTTGCACACCCACCAGGGCTGCTTGAACCGTGCTGGAAAGGACCCTGTCAAAAGAAACTATCAGAGCCGGTATGGTTCGTTGCCCTGTAGTCTGAATCATGGATTTGTTCACCATATTGTGCTGGATGCAGTTAATTGATCCAGTCTGATTGGTTGTTGTCATTGTCTCCCCCCCCCCCCACCTGACAGGGGAATCGTTGAGAAGAAGCTGGCTGCTTGTGTCAACATCGTCCCCCAAATCACATCTGTGTAAGTGTGGACCATGACGGATCAGAGATTAGAAACTGTGTGGTTTAAGTCCTGAATGCTGATTGGCTGACAGCCGTGGTATATCAGATCGTATACCATGGGTATGACACAACATGTATTTTTACTGCTGTAATTACGGCACCACGGCTAAGGGCTGTATCCAGGCACTCCACCACACATATGAAGGGAATGGAAGGGTTACTGATTGGGATTGGCAACATGTCTCTGTTTCCTGTCAGATATGAGTGGCAGGGGAAGATCCAGGAGGATGGTGAAGTTTTGCTGGTGCGTATTCACACCTTTTTATTCCTGGTTCCACATGGACCTACAGTGTCTGTAAACATTGAATGAAGACTATGTATATATGTGCTTGGTTTATCTGAGTGTGGTGTAGCTAATGTTCTAACTAGTTTCTTCCTGCTTTTAGATGATAAAGACCAGAAGTTCTAAGGTTGCATCTCTGGCCGAATATGTTAGGTAAGCTGTGTGTGTGTGTGTGTGTGTGTGCATATGTGTGTGCGTTCTTGTATTTCCCTCAGTTATAGGGATGATATGTTGTCTTCATACCAAATCAGGCAGTGGGGGTGTTTAATCATTTTTTTCCCAGAATGACCATTGACATTTATCAGTGACTCATAGTAGCTGTGTACTGTCTGTGTGTGTGTGTGTGTGTGTGTGTGTGTGTGTGTGCGCGTTCATGCATTTGTCTATCTGGGTGTGTGTGACTCATGCTGTGTTTGCTTGCTAACAGGTCCAACCACCCGTATGAAGTAGCAGAGGTCATCAGCCTACCCATAGAGCAGGGCAACCCACCCTACCTCAAGTGGCTTGGTGACACTGTACCAGAATGATGGGTGGATGGAGAGAGGAAGGGATGGGTGGATGGAGAGAGGAAGGGATGGGTGGATGGAGAGAGGAAGGGATGGGTGGATGGAGAGAGGAAGGGATGGGTGGATGGAGAGAGGAAGGGATGGGTGGATGGAGAGAGGAAGGCTGCGTGAAATGTATTTGGAATAATAAAATCTGCAGAAATGTGACTAAAAGTTATTTTTACTGTTTCAGTGTTGTCCTAGTTTTGACCAATAGAGGGATGCAGTGAAAGGTGTCTATCTACAGTCAGGTCCAAAATGATTGGCACCCTTGAAAAAGATGAGAAAAAAAGTCTGTATAAAAAATAAATACTACTAGTACTGAGCGTTATTGTATCATATATTTTATGCTAATAAAGATGGGGGTCAGAATGATTGTTTTCAAACCCACACCCTGTGAGGATAACAGCACAAAGCCTTTTTGTAAAATATTTCACGAGATTGGAGGACACGTTGGAGGGACCTTAGTCTTTAAGGATCCTTTCTATCATTTGTCTGCTCTTATGGACTGCCCATGGGGTTATTTTTGGCTTACACATCTTTTTTTCAACTGAAAACCCACCACTGGTGTGCGTGACCAAAGAGCTCTATTTTAATGTCATCCAGCAGATGTAAACACCACTGGTGTGCGTGACCAAAGAGCTCTATTTTAATGTCATCCAGCAGATGTCAACACCACTGGTGTGCGTGACCAAAGAGCTCTATTTTAATGTCATCCAGCAGATGTCAACACCTCTGGTGTGCGTGACCAAAGAGCTCTATTTTAATGTCATCCAGCAGATGTCAACACCACTGGTGTGCGTGACCAAAGAGCTCTATTTTAATGTCATCCAGCAGATGTCAACACCACTTGTGTGTGTGACCAAAGAGCTCTATTTTAATGTCATCCAGCAGATGTCAACACCACTGGTGTGCGTGACCAAAGAGCTCTATTTTAATGTCATCCAGCAGATGTCAACAGCACTGGTGTGTGTGACCAAAGAGCTCTATTTTAATGTCATCCAGCAGATGTCAACACCACTGGTGTGCGTGACCAAAGAGCTCTATTTTAATGTCATCCAGCAGATGTCAACACCACTGGTGTGCGTGACCAAAGAGCTCTATTTTAATGTCATCCAGCAGATGTAAACACCATTGGCTCATGGACTGGATCTGGTGCTTTATCCTCGCAAGGTGAGGTGTTGAAAACGGGCGCCAATCATTTTAGCAAAAAGATAGAGGTGAGAAAAATATTACTTCTCAAAATCTTTCTCTGAGCGTATTAGTATAAAATAATATAATAACTGAGCATATAATACAGCTCACTATTTGAATTATTTAATTTATACAGACTTTTTTTGCTCATCTTTTATCAAGGGTGCCAATAATTTTACACCTGACTATTTCCCTACGTTACTGCCTCAGGCTCGTCATAGATCAGGGGTTTCAATAATTTTAGACCTGACTATTTCCCTACGTTACTGCCTCAGGCTCGTCATAGATCAGGGGTTTCAATAATTTTAGACCTGACTATTTCCCTACGTTACTGCCTCAGGCTCGTCATAGATCAGGGGTTTCAATAATTTTAGACCTGACTTTCCCTACGTTACTGCCTCAGGCTCGTCATAGATCAGGGGTTTCAATAATTTTAGACCTGACTATTTCCCTACGTTACTGCCTCAGGCTCGTCATAGATCAGGGGTTTCAATAATTTTAGACCTGACTATTTCCCTACGTTACTGCCTCAGGCTCGTCATAGATCAGGGGTTTCAATAATTTTAGACCTGACTATTTCCCTACGTTACTGCCTCAGGCTCGTCATAGATCAGGGGTTTCAATCATTTTAGACCTGACTATTTCCCTACGTTACTGCCTCAGGCTCGTCATAGATCAGGGGTTTCAATAATTTTAGACCTGACTATTTCCCTACGTTACTGCCTCAGGCTCGTCATAGATCAGGGGTGCCAATAATTTTAGACCTGACTATTTCCCTACGTTACTGCCTCGGGTGTCAAACTCATTTCCCCTGCGGGCCGCATTCGGTCTTCACCCAATTTGTCCGGATCCGTCTCGTGGACCTTAAGTTTGACACGTCATACATTATCTGATTGCTTCTCCACAATCAATACTGCTGTTAATTCAAAGAGCCGACAAACCGTTGCCTTAACACTCATCAATACTGTTGGAAAGTGACAGAAGGGTTGTCCCTCTGTGATCAGAATATCTGATTGCTCTGATGAACATGTATCTCTTCCATACTGAGACCAATGGTATACCAGTGACTTGGAATAAATACAAAAATCACATAAGACATTTATTTTTTTCTTCAAACTTCACATTTAATTTGAGGCTTTCTCGTCAGCAGCATACACAGTACACAGACACTATCTAAACATAGAAATACAATTTACATAGCCTGGTCCCAGATCAGTTTGTGCTCTTGCCAACTCCATTGCTGTTATTGTCAACCCTAACATGTTTGACATCACAATGAGTGACAAGGAGTTGGCATGGTGGAACAAACAGACTGGCACTAAGGCTACCATGTACACACTATCAGAAAAAAGTTGAGATTTTCACCAAAGCAGGAGCTGGGTTCCATCCACACTGGGTGACCAAAGCACCGGCCTGGTCCCAGATCTGTTAGTGCAGTCATCTCCTTGTGGTTGTCAACGTGTTTGGCATGACGAGGAGTGGTATGATGGCACAAACAGACTAGTAACCAGGCTACCAAAGCACCACCGTGGGTGAGACATAAGCGGAGACATAAGATCGTTACAAAGGAACTGATCATTCATCTAAGCTGTGTGACTTTTCCAAACATCTCTCCATACATCTCTTCTAATGCAGTGGTTCTCAAACCTCGGAGAATCCCAGACATTCCATGTATTTGAGATATTCCAGAGCTAGCACACCTGATTCAATTTGTCAACAAATAACTTGATCATTCATTTAAAGTATGACGAACACTTTTCCCAATCTTCTAACTTGTTAACTTCTAGCTGTGTGTAGACATAAACTGAGTGTACAAAACATTAGGAACACCTGCTTTTTCCATGCCATAATCCAGGTGAAAGCACAGGAGGTAGGTGGCATCTTAATTGGGGAGAACGGACTCATGCAAATGGCTGGAGTGGAATGGTATCAAATACATCAAACATGGTTTCCATTCACTCCATTACAGCCATTACTATGAGCCTTCCTCCCCTCAGCAGACTCTACGGGGTGAAAGCTATGATCCCTTATTGATGTCACTTGTCAGTGTAGATGAAGGGGAGGAGACACGTTAAAGAAGGATTTTCAAGCCTTGAGACAATTGAGACATGGATTGTGTCTGTGTGCCATTCAGAGGGTGAATGGGCAAGACAAAAGACAGGAGTGCCTTTGAACAGGGTATGGTAGTAGGTGACAGGAGTGTTTTTGAACAGGGTACTGTATGGTAGTAGGTGACAGGAGTGTCTTTGAACAGGGTACTGTATGGTAGTAGGTGACAGGAGTGTCTTTGAACAGGGTACTGTATGGTAGTAGGTGACAGGAGTGTCTTTGAACAGGGTATGGTAGTAGGTGACAGGAGTGCCTTTGAACAGGGTATGGTAGTAGGTGACAGGAGTGCCTTTGAACAGGGTATGGTAGTAGGTGACAGGAGTGCCTTTGAACAGGGTATGGTAGTAGGTGACAGGAGAGCCTTTGAACAGGGTATGGTAGTAGGTGACAGGAGAGCCTTTGAACAGGGTACTGTATGGTAGTAGGTGACAGGAGTGCCTTTGAACAGGGTATGGTAGTAGGTGACAGGAGTGCCTTTGAACGGGGTACTGTATGGTAGTAGGTGACAGGAGTGTCTTTGAACGGGGTACTGTATGGTAGTAGGTGACAGGAGTGTCTTTGAACGAGGTACTGTATGGTAGTAGGTGACAGGAGAGCCTTTGAACAGGGTACTGTGTGGTAGTAGGTGACAGGAGAGCCTTTGAACGGGGTACTGTATGGTCGTAGGTGACAGGAGTGTCTTTGAACGGGGTACTGTATGGTAGTAGGTGACAGGAGTGTCTTTGAACGAGGTACTGTATGGTAGTAGGTGTCAGGAGAGCCTTTGAACAGGGTACTGTGTGGTAGTAGGTGACAGGAGAGCCTTTGAACGGGGTACTGTATGGTAGTAGGTGACAGGAGTGCCTTTGAACAGGGTACTGTGTGGTAGTAGGTGACAGGAGAGCCTTTGAACGGGGTACTGTATGGTAGTAGGTGACAGGAGTGCCTTTGAACAGGGTACTGTATGGTAGTAGGTGACAGGAGTGTCTTTGAACGGGGTACTGTATGGTAGTAGGTTGTCAGGAGAGCCTTTGAACAGGGTACTGTATGGTAGTAGGTTGTCAGGAGAGCCTTTGAACAGGGTACTGTATGGTAGTAGGTGACAGGAGTGCCTTTGAATGGGGTATGGTAGTAGGTGACAGGAGAGCCTTTGAATGGGGTACTGTATGGTAGTAGGTGCTCCGGTTCAAGTGTTCATGAACTGCAACACTGATGGATTTTTCAAGCTTAACAGTTTCCCGTGTGTATCAAGAATGGTCCACCACCCAAAGGACATCCAGCCAATTTGACACAATTGTGGGAAGCATTGGAGTCAACAAGGGCAAGCATCCCTGTGGAACACTTTCAACACCTTGTAGAGTCCATGTCCTGGCTAACTGAGGCTCGGAAAACAACATGACAAAACACTCAGGCTACAGCTACAAAACAACATGACAAAACATTCAGGCTACAGCTACAAAACAACATGACAAAACTCAGGCTACAGCTACAAAACAATTATGTTCAGATACAAAGTGAACTTAAAGACCACATTTGATACATTCTCTTATTGAATATGGCACTATGTACTGCCTGCATACAGTACATACAAAGAAATACTGTATATTGAAATACTGCATTGCTTGCTGCTTGGGGTTTTAGGCTGGGTTTCTGTACAGCACTTTGAGATATCAGCTGATGTACGAAGGGCAATATAAATACATTTTGATTTGATTTGATATAGCTCTGCTCCGTAGAAAAACAGCTTTGTTCCTATGCAACTACCCAGAAACATAGTATCTCAATCTAAATATCAACAAATATGGCTCTGCAAATATCTATCATTAGTTCCAAAGGCCAACTGCTTTCTAATGGTTCAGCTGCTTCACTCACATAAACAGCATCCTTCTAAAAGGTTCACTAACATTCTCCCCAAACAAAATAGCATCCGACATCAATGTCCACCACAACGTCGCTCAGAAGATATTCAGCTGGATGCCGATCAAATTAACCGAAGGTAGATATCAGAGTGCACACAGCTCTTTGATATACCATCCGCCATAATTTAATCGACTCGACTCCCGTCATCATGAATATGTATGAGAGTTAATCGTGCAGGTGCGCTTCGGTGACATCATTCACTTTAATGATTCCATTCATTCTGATAGATGAAGCGTTCCACCAGGGACAAGGTGAGATAGCAATAGAACGGAACTAGATGTCTGTTTGCTTTCGCTTTCAACAGAAGGACACTAATTTGCACTTGTATTGTAAAGCCTCAGACAGAGGCAGTATGAACTCTCATTGAAATAGCTTCTATGACATTTAGAAGAAGTGTTACATGATGCTGTTCTTGGATGAAAGGGAACAGTTTGTTCCCTGTGATTTTAGGGTCATCATGAGACTTTTATACTCTGTCTGAAGGCTACTGTTGAAAACATACTGCACTATGAAACTGTAACATAGATACATCATTCAAATACTGACAATCTAGTATGTGTTTTTCTCCTTGTGTGCATCTCTGAATAGCCTATTCAAAACTGTATTATGATTCTCAAACATATCTGTACATTTTTACATTGCGCACTAAGCGTAATACTGAAATTGTTCTGTAAAGATTTGCACATTCTCAGTCCAATAAAATAACTGATCATCAATTTTTGGCCAAAAAGCTTGGAATTTGAGGCAAGGCAGTTGGTATCATTGTACGTTCACAGTTGATACTCAAAAGTGTCAATTTAAATGATACAATAACAAACTAGGGGGGTAGCCCCAACTGGGGTCTGAACCCAGGTCCAGTGACTGTCAAGCCAACACCTTAATTGTTACCCTAAGAGCTCCAAACCTCTTAACAAGGTTGCTAGGTGTTGGGTCAATGTCGCTACATTCAATCCATATATCTCTGTTCCAATCGACACAGTAGCTCACTACTTAGAATGAGTCACTGGACCGGACATGCAATCTAGCTCCTGGGTAACGTTTCCCCTCGGTACAGATCTAGGATCAGCTTCCCCTCCCCCCCTTAACCATGAGTGGGGAAAATGCAAAACTGACCCAAGATCAGCGTCTCTAGGGGCAGCTTCACCCTCATTCTATACACTGTACAGTGTCCATATTAGGACAGCCTCAGTCTCAGCAAGACGTGTCCGTATCAGTGGTATACTAGTATGGACATTGGGAAAAAGATGATTTATGAGTTACAGGTGGCTGATCTCTAGCTTGGTGCTCTTCTCCACTGTCTCTGTACGTGACCTGTTACTTTCACTCTTTGATCCATTGGCAAGAGTGGAGACAGCGACAGTAGGCCCCAATTCTAAGCCTGGGCCATTCTCAGCCTCCTCCCCAGCTTTAGCCCTCTGCCCCAGGGGTACCGTCTCCACCTTTCTCCCTGGAGTGAACAAGATCCTGGAGCTCTCAACTTGTCCTCCTCCGTTCCCGTTCTGTGCAATCCTGTAGTTCTCTCTAATCTGAGTGGCGTCTTCTCTTCTCTCCATCTCTATCCCATTCTCTTCTTCCTCCTCCACTTCTTCCTCCCCTCCTTCATGAGACTTGGTGACCCCCAGGCCATCTCGCGGCTCGGGCACAATTTCCCTCCAGAGCTCTGCAGGGCGCTGCAGCTCGGTGGCTGCCGCCCTCTCGTGGTTCTCCACCTTCCTCGAAGAACGACAAAGAGCCTTCCGGAACCCTCTCTTAAAATTATCGGACAGGAATCCGTAAATTATTGGGTTAGCGCAGCTATTAGCGTACGATAGGACCACCACAAAGTAGTAGAGCCCCCGGAATTCGCCCGGTAACAGGATTAGCAGGTTAACGATGTTGAGGATGTAGAATGGGAGCCAGCACAACACGAACACTGCTACCACGACAACCACCATGCGGGTGATCTTGCGTTCGGACTTCCTGCGTCGGGAGGAGGTGGACCGGGCCCGTTTCCCCGCGTTGCGCACCTTTGAATCAAAACAAAACAATTCAACTTTATTGGCAGTTAAAACATCTCAGCACACTTTACAATAAAATATAATATAAAAGTTAAGTCAGCAATATAACACATGTAGGGTAGGCCCCTGTAGGGTAGACCACTGTAGAGTAGGCCCCTGTAGGGTAGGCCACTTTAGGGTAGGCCAATGTAGGGTAGGCCACTTTAGGGTAGGCCACTTTAGGGTAGGCCAATGAAGGGTAGGCCACTTTAGGGTAGGCAACTGTAGGGTAGGCCACTGTAGGGTAGGCCACTTTAGGGTAGGCCACTTTAGGGTAGGCCAATGAAGGGTAGGCCACTTTAGGGTAGGCAACTGTAGGGTAGGCCACTATAGGGTAGGCCACTGTAGGGTAGGACGCTCAGATGTAACGGGTCAGATGTAACGGGTCAGATGTAACGGGTCAGATGTAACGGGTCAGATGCAACGGGTCAGATGCAACGGGTCAGATGTAGCGGGTCAGATGCAACGGGTCAGATGCAACGGGTCAGATGCAACGGGTCAGATGCAACGGGTCAGATGCAACGGGTCAGATGCAACGGGTCAGATATAACGGGTCAGATATAACGGGTCAGATATAACGGGTCAGATGCAACGGGTCAGATGCAACGGGTCAGATGCAACGGGTCAGATGCAACAGGTGCGGTACACTTTACTCCTTTATAACACTATCACCTTCTTCTCCATATTCACCTGGGTACGGTACACTTTACTCCTTTATAACACTATCACCTTCTTCTCCATATTCTCCTGGGTACGGTACACTTTACTCCTTTATAACACTATCACCTTCTTCTCCATATTCTCCTGGGTACGGTAGACTTTACTCCTTTATAACACTATCACCTTCTTCTCCATATTCACCTGGGTACGGTACACTTTACTCCTTTATAACACTATCACCTTCTTCTCCATATTCACCTGGGTACGGTAGACTTTACTCCTTTATAACACTATCACCTTCTCCATATTCACCTGGGTGCGGTACACTTTACTCCTTTATAACACTATCACCTTCTTCTCCATATTCACCTGGGTACGGTACACTTTACTCCTTTATAACACTATCACCTTCTTCTCCATATTCACCTGGGTACGGTAGACTTTACTTTACTCCCTTTATAACACTATCACCTTCTTCTCCATATTCACCTGGGTGGGTACGGTACACTTTACTCCTTTATAACACTATCACCTTCTTCTCCATATTCACCTGGGTACGGTACACTTTACTCCTTTATAACACTATCACCTTCTTCTCCATATTCACCTGGGTACGGTACACTTTACTCCTTTATAACACTATCACCTTCTTCTCCATATTCACCTGGACTTTGTCCTTTATAACACTATCACCTTCTTCTCCATATTCACCTGGTAGACTTTACTCCTTTATAACACTATCACCTTCTTCTCCATATTCACCTGGGTACGGTACACTTTACTCCTTTATAACACTATCACCTTCTTCTCCATATTCACCTGGGTACGGTAGACTTTACTCCTTTATAACACTATCACCTTCTCCATATTCACCTGGGTACGGTACACTTTACTCCTTTATAACACTATCACCTTCTTCTCCATATTCACCTGGGTACGGTACACTTTACTCCTTTATAACACTATCACCTTCTTCTCCATATTCACCTGGGTACGGTACACTTTACTCCTTTATAACACTATCACCTTCTTCTCCATATTCACCTGGGTACGGTACACTTTACTCCTTTATAACACTATCACCTTCTTCTCCATATTCACCTGGGTACGGTAGACTTTACTCCTTTATAACACTATCACCTTCTTCTCCATATTCACCTGGGTACGGTACACTTTACTCCTTTATAACACTATCACCTTCTTCTCCATATTCACCTGGGTACGGTACACTTTACTCCTTTATAACACTATCACCTTCTTCTCCATATTCACCTGGGTACGGTAGACTTTACTCCTTTATAACACTATCACCTTCTTCTCCATATTCACCTGGGTACGGTACACTTTACTCCTTTATAACACTATCACCTTCTTCTCCATATTCACCTGGGTACGGTAGACTTTACTCCTTTATAACACTATCACCTTCTTCTCCATATTCACCTGGGTACGGTACACTTTACTCCTTTATAACACTATCACCTTCTTCTCCATATTCACCTGGGTACGGTACACTTTACTCCTTTATAACACTATCACCTTCTTCTCCATATTCACCTGGGTACGGTACACTTTACTCCTTTATAACACTATCACCTTCTTCTCCATATTCACCTGGGTACGGTACACTTTACTCCTTTATAACACTATCACCTTCTTCTCCATATTCACCTGGGTACGGTACACTTTACTCCTTTATAACACTATCACCTTCTCCCATATTCACCTGGGTACGGTACACTACACTTTACTCCTTTATAACACTTTACTCCTTTATCACCTTCTTCTCCATATTCACCTGGGTACGGTACACTTTACTCCTTTATAACACTATCACCTTCTTCTCCATATTCACCTGGGTACGGTACACTTTACTCCTTTATAACACTATCACCTTCTTCTCCATATTCACCTGGGTACGGTACACTTTACTCCTTTATAACACTATCACCTTCTCCATATTCACCTGGGTACGGTACACTTTACTCCTTTATAACACTATCACCTTCTTCTCCATATTCACCTGGGTACGGTACACTTTACTCCTTTATAACACTGTCACCTTCTTCTCCATATTCACCTGGGTACGGTACACTTTACTCCTTTATAACACTATCACCTTCTTCTCCATATTCACCTGGGTACGGTACACTTTACTCCTTTATAACACTATCACCTTCTTCTCCATATTCACCTGGGTACGGTACACTACTCCTTTATAACACTATCACTTCATCCCTGTCTTCATTTTACAGTATCTTCATTTTACGGTATCTTCATTTTACGGTATCTTCATTTTACAGTATCTTCAGTGAAAATGTTCAGAAGAACAGCCACCAATGGGCCTAGACATCTAAGTATAGGACCCTCGTCGTTTAACAGGCACTTCTATCCAGAGCAACTTATTAAACTGTCAACACTGCAACATATTATTAGTACATGATCCATGTGGGAAGTGACTCCACAAAACTGTTGCCAGCACCATGCTCAAGCCACTGAGCCATGGGGACCAACCAGCACCTCTGCCATGACCTTTGATCCCTAAGTCCTACCTGCTCTCTCTCTCCTCTAGGGTGGGCTGACTCTCTTCTCTATGGAGAGGCTAAAGAGTGTGTCCTTCCAAGAGGAATACCAGAAGCTGTTCACCCCTCAGCCCCCCATCCCACTAATATAATCTGTGTTCTTCTAATAACCTTCCAGCTCCCTTTGCTTTTAAAACTGCAGTCTGCAATTATAGCTTTTCACCCCCAGCCCCCCATTCCACTAATATAATGTGTTGTTCTAGTAGGAAACCTAGATCTCCAATCCCTCTTCAGCTAACCTCTTATTGCTTCTAGTCAGACGCTGCAGTGACTGTGATATCT
Organism: Oncorhynchus masou masou; assembly: GCF_036934945.1. Taxonomy (NCBI): domain Eukaryota; kingdom Metazoa; phylum Chordata; class Actinopteri; order Salmoniformes; family Salmonidae; genus Oncorhynchus; species Oncorhynchus masou. The sequence continues at coordinate 92,783 of NW_027005826.1, read as the reverse complement.
CTGTATCACACACACACACGCAGATACACACACACACGCAGATATACACACACACGCAGATACACACAGATACACACACACACAGATACACACGCACACACGCAGACACACAGACACACACACACGCAGACACACACACACACACACACACGCAGACACACACACATACAGCGTCGGCATGCATCTACGGTAGGCTACCTCCACCATTTTGTGAAAGGCTGGCAAATTAGTTTGGTGTCTTTATAACTCAAAAGTCTTTAAAATGTTTTAGCTATTCAATAAATATGCACATTTAGTGAAAATACATTTTTATCATAGTTACTGCATATCTTCTTGTGCTCTTGTCTTTTTTATCTGACGAGTGTGAATGATTGTTTGTTTTTACCAAACCAAAGAGTGAGATGTGAATGGCTAAACGACTGCTTTGATAACTAACTAACCTGAGTGACTCAAGGCTCACGTCTCAAAGGGCACCCTATTCCCTATGTAGTGCACTACTTTAGACCAGAGCCCTATTCCCTATGTAGTGCACTACTTTAGACCAGAGCCCTATTCCCTATGTAGTGCACTACTTTAGATCAGAGCTATAAAGGGAAAAGGGTGCAATTTGGGACACAATCAAGCAATCTAATAAAGATTTAACCTGGCTTTCCAGACAACTAATTCAATTCACTCCCCTTTCTTTCCTTCTTTCTTTCCTTCCTTCTTTCCTTCCTTCTTTCCTTCTTTCCTTCCTTCTTTCTTTCCTTCCTTCTTTCCTTCTTCCTTCCTTCTTTCCTTCCTTCCTTCCTTCCCTTCCTTCTTTCCTTCCTTCCTTCTTTCCTTCCTTCTTTCCTTCTTTCCTTCTTTCTTTCTTTCAAACCTAATCCACAAATGCTGCTTTTGTTTATCATCTCTTACACCTCTACCTAACCACACCCCATCCACCCCAAACCTCCACCCTCTACGAGACCCATCCACCGTTCAACTACCCCCTCAAAACATCCCTTCCCAACCTACCCACTCCTCTCTACCTTACCCCTTAGCCTCTTCCACCTTCTTCACCCTCCTCCCTTCTATTTACCTCCACCTCACCACCCAATCTACACACCTCTATCTCTCTCCACCTACCCCATCCCCACCCTAACCTCCTCAACCCTCCCACCGCACCTTCTTCACCCCATCTCCGTCCCTCTTCCCTTCATCTCACCCCCAACCTACACCCCTCTACCTCCCCACCTCCGTCCCTCTTCCCTTCATCTCACCCCCAACCTACACCCCTCTACCTCCCCACCTCCGTCCCTCTTCCCTTCATCTCACCCCCAACCTACACCCCTCTACCTCCCCACCTCCGTCCCTCTTCCCTTCATCTCACCCCCAACCTCCGTCCCCTTCACCCCTCTACCTCCCCACCTCCATCCCTCTTCCCTTCATCTCACCCCCAACCTACACCCCTCTACCTCCCCACCTCCTTCCCTCTTCACTTCATCTCACCCCCAACCTACACCCCAACTACCTCCCCACCTCCTTCCCTCTTCACTTCATCCCACCCCCCCTCCCCCTCTACCTCCCCAGTCCTTCCCTCTTCACTTCATCTCACCCCCAACCTACCCCCTGGGGGCCCCACCTCCTTCCCTCTCTTCATCCCAGGACCACCCCATAGCCCTACCCCAGCCTGGATCCTCCCTCCCCGGGGCCCAGTCCTTCTTCAGCTATCAGAGGTACCAGCTGGGGGCAGACTCTGCTCTCTTCTCCCAGGACTACATAGACAAGGAGCCCCTGTGGGGGGGTCCTCCTATCAGGGGATAAACGGCGATAGGGGTGGGGGGTACCAGGAGTACTGAGGGAGGAAAGTGGGGATGAAAGGAGGATGGGGGAGTAGAGGGGGGTGGGGCATTGGAGGGTTGAAGGGTAGGGAACGGGACGGAGTGAAAAATGAAGGAGGCGTGGAGGGGGAGGACCAGAGGGATGGAGGAAGGACAGGAGGAGGGGGGAGTGGTTGGAGGGATGGATGGAGAAGTGGAGGGGGAGGAGTCAGGATAAGTGTGTGTGGGGGCGGGGTGGCCGGGGGGGACATTCAGTCATATAACTGACTTATAACAGACTTACATTCATTAGTTGGACCAAAGCATAGTTCTTAGGCTGTAGCGAGAAGGCAAAGCTATTGTGGTGTAGATAGTTCATCACAGCTACTACCAAAACAGATCTCTTCATCACATATATATTTTTTATAGTTAGAAAATTACAAATCCCAAGTTTCAATGTACATAAGTATGCTTAATAGATCATGTTTTTCATGTATCATTGGACAAAACATGCCTCTAAGTATACTGTATATTGAAACTAATCTCTGACTGTAGTTTGACGTAGCCTATCGACCGACCGAATCTGTAATTTAATCTACAGATATTGGGGTGTTCAAAAATAACATGACTATATTTAAGGACATTACTATGTGCTTTCTGTAAAAAGTTTAACTTGGGCTACTCAGTCAGTATGCTGTGTTATTGTGCTCAGATACAAGGAGCGGAACTAGTTTTATCTCTCCCTTGACCTATTTCCTTTCAGGGTCGAGAGAATTCGTTTTTATTTTGGAATAAAAATAATTTCAGTTTAAATACTCAAATTTGGTTATTTACCAAACTATGGGGAAAAAACGTTTGTTTTAATGTAACCTTTATTTAATTAGGCAAGTCCGTTAAAAACAAATTCTTATTTACAATGACCGCCTACACTGGCCATACCTGGACGACGCTGGGCCAATTGTGCGCCGCCCTATGGACTCCCAATCACGGCCGGAAGTGATGTAGCTAGGAATGTGTGAACTTTCTCGGTGTTACAATAAACTGCAACAAAACAAAAATATTGTGTTACATTTTTTTTGTTCTTGATGTGATGCTTTTTAAACAATTAAAAGAAAAGAAAATACAACACTGACAAACTTTACAGTGAATTCATTTCTGGTCTTGCTTGTCGTGGTGGTGTTATATATTTTATGGTTTAAGGTTGCCATCTGCTGGCCAAAGCTAACATTTACATTTTACATTTAAGCCATAAACCAGTTTAGCATTTATATACGCTTACATTAATAAGCGAAACGACGTCAATAAAATCCCTACCACTGTCTGTATACCACTAGCATTACTACTAATAATACATTTTCCACATAATACGTTTGAAAATGTTACCATATCGACATAAATCTCGTGCGTCCAGCTCTGCTTTTGCATTTACGACCAATTGGTAAACAACCTATCCTGCTTTACGGCAGAGCTTAATCTTTACGTTAGGGAGTGGCAACAGTACACATTGCATCTAAACTGCTAACATACTGTCTAAAGGTAATTTTAGCTGGGCAGTTTGAGTTGCTGTAGCATATGAATGTATTTGCTTTCCCGATATTGAAGAGCCTTTGGATGACATGATTGTGCATTTCGTATAGGAGGATTCTTTCGTTTCAAACCATTTCCGCAAAAGTCCTGTCCTGCATTTGTACGTGCCAAGTTACAGCGAGTTGAGCAAACACACAGTAAAGCAAATTAGCCGCTAGCTTCGTATTGTATGCTGTTTTTATCTAGTGTTAGTCCATAAGCAGAATTGTACTTTTCACTATTTGGACGTTTGCCTATGGTCGAACTTGTCATGCTATGAACTCATTGAACGTCATCTCTTCCGGGCTGCCATGTTTGATTGCTAATGCATGTATGTCACTTGCCCCTGCTGCAGAGTGCTGAATAGGCAATGCGCTTTGGACTGCCTGCTACTGAAGGATTGCAGGCTGGTGGACCTCTGAGGGCATTCTTTGTGGTGAGTATGTGTCCCAAACCACAAGTAGTCAAGCTGTAGTCAAGTAGAATAGACACATTCAAGAAGTTGCTTAGCCGTCTGCAATCCAGTTCGTATATGCTTGTTGTCTTGCCAAATGTAACATACAGTGTAGCAAAATGTAGCCTCGTCCTAGCCATTGTAATATGCAGAAACAGTGAAGTGGGTGGTTTGATTTAATGTATTTCTAGTGAAATATTTCCACCATAGAACGTTGTCTGTCAATTCTTCTCCTAACCTCTGTTTACATGGCGACCCCCTAGATTGCGTTGCTTAGCGTGTTGACGCTCACGCTGCTGAGGACTGTGGGATTGAGAGCGTTCTCCATGGCGTCCGAGACCTACATGTCGGGCACACACTCTGCTGCCTTTGTCACCTGCCCCAACGAACAGGTGGCCAAAGATCTGGCCAGGTAACGGATAGACACAGACATACACAAACATTCTAATCTGCTATGTATAATTGGGAATCAAGTCAGATGTCACCTCTATAAGACATTTCTATCGGCAATGTTCAGAAAGTTGCACTCTCCCGAATGCGCCGTTGATTCACACTATAGAGCCAAACTGAGCCAAGTTGAGCTGAACTGGTTACACATCCACCAGGGCTGAACTGGTTACACATCCACCAGGGCTGAACTGGTTACACACCCACCAGGGCTGAACTGGTTACACACCCACCAGGGCTGAACTGGTTACACACCCACCAGGGCTGAGCTGGTTACACACCCACCAGGGCTGAGCTGGTTACACACCCACCAGGGCTGAGCTGGTTACACACCCAGCAGGGCTGAGCTGGTTACACACCCAGCAGGGCTGAGCTGGTTACAGGGCTGAGCTGGTTACACACCCACCAGGGCTGATCTGGTTACACACCCACCAGGGCTGAGCTGGTTACACACCCACCAGGGCTGAGCTGGTTACACACCCACTGAGCAGGGCTGAGCTGGTTACACACCCACCAGGGCTGCTTGAACCGTGCTGGAAAGGACCCTGTCAAAAGAAACTATCAGAGCCGGTATGGTTCGACGCCCTGTAGTCTGAATCATGGATTTGTTCACCATATTGTGCTGGATGCAGTTAATTGATCCAGTCTGATTGGTTGTTGTCATTGTCTCCCCCCCCACCTGACAGGGGAATCGTTGAGAAGAAGCTGGCTGCTTGTGTCAACATCGTCCCCCAAATCACATCTGTGTAAGTGTGGACCATGACGGATCAGAGATTAGAAACTGTGTGGTTTAAGTCCTGAATGCTGATTGGCTGACAGCCGTGGTATATCAGATCGTATACCATGGGTATGACACAACATGTATTTTTACTGCTGTAATTACGGCACCACGGCTAAGGGCTGTATCCAGGCACTCCACCACACATATGAAGGGAATGGAAGGGTTACTGATTGGGATTGGCAACATGTCTCTGTTTCCTGTCAGATATGAGTGGCAGGGGAAGATCCAGGAGGATGGTGAAGTTTTGCTGGTGCGTATTCACACCTTTTTATTCCTGGTTCCACATGGACCTACAGTGTCTGTAAACATTGAATGAAGACTATGTATATATGTGCTTGGTTTATCTGAGTGTGGTGTAGCTAAAGTTCTAACTAGTTTCTTCCTGCTTTTAGATGATAAAGACCAGAAGTTCTAAGGTTGCATCTCTGGCAGAATATGTTAGGTAAGCAGTGTGTGTGCGTGCGTTCTTGTATTTCCCTCAGTTATAGGGATGATATGTTGTCTTCATACCAAATCAGGCAGTGGGGGTGTTTAATCATATTTTTCCCAGAATGACCATTGACATTTATCAGTGACTCATAGTAACTGTGTACTGTCTGTGTGTGTGTGTGTGTGTGTGTGTGTGTGTGTGCGCGCGTTCATGCATTTGTCTATCTGGGTGTGTGTGACTCATGCTGTGTTTGCTTGCTAACAGGTCCAACCACCCGTATGAAGTAGCAGAGGTCATCAGCCTACCCATAGAGCAGGGCAACCCACCCTACCTCAAGTGGCTTGGTGACACTGTACCAGAATGATGGGTGGATGGAGAGATGAATGGATGGGTGGAGAGGAGAGGGGGATGGGTGGATGGATGGGTGGATGAGAGAGGAAGGGATGGGTGGATGGAGAGAGGAAGGGATGGGTGGATGGAGAGAGGAAGGGATGGGTGGATGGAGAGAGGAAGGGATGGGTGGATGGAGAGGAAGGGAGAGGAAGGCTGGGTGGATGGAAGGAAGGGATGGGTGGAATGTATTTGGAATAATAAAATCTGCAGAAATGTGACTAAAAGTTATTTTTACTGTTTCAGTGTTGTCCTGGTTTTGACCAATAGAGGGATGCAGTGAAAGGTGTCTATCTACAGTCAGGTCCAAAATGATTGGCACCCTTGAAAAAGATGAGAAAAAAAGTGTATAAAAAATAAATACTACTAGTACTGAGCGTTATTGTATCATATATTTTATGCTAATAAAGATGGGGGTCAGAATGATTGTTTTCAAACCCACACCCTGTGAGGATAACAGCACAAAGCCTTTTTGTAAAATATTTTACGAGATTGGAGAACACCTTAGTCTTTAAGGATCCTTTCTATCATTTGTCTGCTCTTATGGACTGCCCATGGGGTTATTTTTGGCTTACACATCTTTTTTTCAACTGAAAACCCACCACTGGTGTGCGTGACCAAAGAGCTCTATTTTAATGTCATCCAGCAGATGTAAACACCACTGGTGTGCGTGACCAAAGAGCTCTATTTTAATGTCATCCAGCAGATGTCAACACCACTGGTGTGAGTGACCAAAGAGCTCTATTTTAATGTCATCCAGCAGATGTCAACACCAGCTGGTGTGTGTGACCAAAGAGCTCTATTTTAATGTCATCCAGCAGATGTCAACACCACTGGTGTGCGTGACCAAAGAGCTCTATTTTAATGTCATCCAGCAGATGTCAACACCACTTGTGTGTGTGACCAAAGAGCTCTATTTTAATGTCATACAGCAGATGTCAACACCACTGGTGTGCGTGACCAAAGAGCTATATTTTAATGTCTTCCAGCAGATGTAAACACCACTGGTGTGTGTGACCAAAGAGCTCTATTTTAATGTCATCCAGCAGATGTCAACACCACTGGTGTGTGTGACCAAAGAGCTCTATTTTAATGTCATCCAGCAGATGTCAACACCACTGGTGTGTGTGACCAAAGAGCTCTATTTTAATGTCATCCAGCAGATGTCAACACCACTGGCTGCGTGGACTGAGCTCTATTTTATCCTCATCCAGCAGATGTTGAAAACACCCAATCATTTTAATGCAAAAAGATAGAGGTGGAAAAATCTTACTTTATCCTCTGAAGGTGAGGTAGTATAAAATAATATAATCATTTTAGCAAAAAGATAGAGGTGAGAAAAATATTACTTTCAAAATCTTTTTTGCTCATCGTTTAGTATAAAATAATATAATAACTGAGCATATAATACAGCTCACTATTTGAATTATTTAATTTTTACAGACTTTTTTGCTCATCTTTTATCAGGGTGCCAATAATTTTAGACCTGACTATTTCCCTACGTTACTGCCTCAGGCTCGTCATAGATCAGGGGTTTCAATAATTTTAGACCTGACTATTCCCTACGTTACTGCCTCAGGCTCGTCATAGATCAGGGGTTTCAATAATTTTAGACCTGACTATTTCCCTACGTTACTGCCTCAGGCTCGTCATAGATCAGGGTTTCAATAATTTTAGACCTGACTATTTCCCTACGTTACTGCCTCAGGCTCGTCATAGATCAGGGGTTTCAATAATTTTAGACCTGACTATTTCCCTACGTTACTGCCTCAGGCTCGTCATAGATCAGGGGTTTCAATAATTTTAGACCTGACTATTTCCCTACGTTACTGCCTCAGGCTCGTCATAGATCAGGGGTTTCAATCATTTTAGACCTGACTATTTCCCTACGTTACTGCCTCAGGCTCGTCATAGATCAGGGGTGCCAATAATTTTAGACCTGACTATTTCCCTACGTTACTGCCTCGGGTGTCAAACTCATTTCCCTGCGGGCCGCATTCGGTCTTCACCCAATTTGTCCGGATCCGTCTCGTGGACCTTAAGTTTGACACGTCATACATTATCTGATTGCTTCTCCACAATCAATACTGCTGTTAATTCAAAGAGCCGACAAACCGTTGCCTTAACACTCATCAATACTGTTGGAAAGTGACAGAAGGGTTGTCCCTCTGTGATCAGAATATCTGATTGCTCTGATGAACATGTATCTCTTCCATACTGAGACCAATGGTATACCAGTGACTTGGAATAAATACAAAAATCACATAAGACATTTATTTTTTCTTCAAACTTCACATTTAATTTGAGGCTTTCTCGTCAGCAGCATACACAGTACACAGACACTATCTAAACATAGAAATACAATTTACATAGCCTGGTCCCAGATCAGTTTGTGCTCTTGCCAACTCCATTGCTGTTATTGTCAACCCTAACATGTTTGACATGACAATGAGTGACAAGGAGTTGGCATGGTGGAACAAACAGACTGGCACTAAGGCTACCATGTACACACTATCAGAAAAAAGTTGAGATTTTCACCAAAGCAGGAGCTGGGTTCCATCCACACTGGGTGACCAAAGCACCGGCCTGGTCCCAGATCTGTTAGTGCAGTCATCTCCTTGTGGTTGTCAACGTGTTTGGCATGACGAGGAGTGGTATGATGGCACAAACAGACTAGTAACCAGGCTACCAAAGCACCACCGTGGGTGAGACATAAGCGGAGACATAAGATCGTTACAAAGGAACTGATCATTCATCTAAGCTGTGTGACTTTTCCAAACATCTCTCCATCATCTTTCTAATGCAGTGGTTCTCAAACCTCGGAGAATCCCAGACATTCCATGTATTTGAGATATTCCAGAGCTAGCACACCTGATTCAATTTGTCAACAAATAACTTGATCATTCATTTAAAGTATGACGAACACTTTTCCCAATCTTCTAACTTGTTAACTTCTAGCTGTGTGTAGACATAAACTGAGTGTACAAAACATTAGGAACACCTGCTTTTTCCATGCCATAATCCAGGTGAAAGCACAGGAGGTAGGTGGCATCTTAATTGGGGAGAACGGACTCATGCAAATGGCTGGAGTGGAATGGTATCAAATACATCAAACATGGTTTCCATTCACTCCATTACAGCCATTACTATGAGCCTTCCTCCCCTCAGCAGACTCTACGGGTGAAAGCTATGATCCCTTATTGATGTCACTTGTCAGTGTAGATGAAGGGGAGGAGACACGTTAAAGAAGGATTTTCAAGCCTTGAGACAATTGAGACATGGATTGTGTCTGTGTGCCATTCAGAGGGTGAATGGGCAAGACAAAGGACAGGAGTGCCTTTGAACAGGGTATGGTGCAGGAGTGTTTTTGAACAAAGTAGGTGACAGGAGTGCCTTTGAACAGGGTACTGTATGGTAGTAGGTGACAGGAGTGTCTTTGAACAGGGTACTGTATGGTAGTAGGTGACAGGAGTGTCTTTGAACAGGGTAGGTGACATGTAGGTGACAGGAGTGCCTTTGAACAGGGTACTGTATGGTAGTAGGTGACAGGAGTGAACAGGGTCGTAGTGACAGGAGTGCCTTTGAACGGGGGTATGGTAGTAGGTGACAGGAGTGTCTTTGAACAGGGTACTGTACTGGTAGTAGGTGACAGGAGTGAACGGGGTACTTATGGTCGTAGGTGACAGGAGTGTCTTTGAACGGGGTACTGTATGGTAGTAGGTGACAGGAGTGTCTTTGAACGGGGTACTGTATGGTAGTAGGTGACAGGAGTGAACCTGTTGTTTGAACATGGTAGTAGGTGACAGGAGTGTCTTTGAACAGGGTACTGTATGGTAGTAGGTGACAGGAGTGCCTTTGAACAGGGTACTGTATGGTAGTAGGTGACAGGAGTGTAACGGGGTACTGTATGGTAGTAGGTGCAGGGTGCTGTAAGTAGGTGACAGGAGAGCTGTATGGTAGTAGGTGACAGGAGTGCCTTTGAACAGGGTACTGTATGTAGGTTGTAGTAGGTGTCAGGAGAGCCTTTGAACAGGGTACTGTATGGTAGTAGGTGACAGGAGTGCCTTTGAATGGGGTATGGTAGTAGGTGACAGGAGAGCCTTTGAATGGGGTACTGTATGGTAGTAGGTGCTCCGGTTCAAGTGTTCATGAACTGCAACACTGATGGATTTTTCAAGCTTAACAGTTTCCCGTGTGTATCAAGAATGGTCCACCACCCAAAGGACATCCAGCCAATTTGACACAATTGTGGGAAGCATTGGAGTCAACAAGGGCAAGCATCCCTGTGGAACACTTTCAACACCTTGTAGAGTCCATGTCCTGACGAACTGAGGCTCGGAAAACAACATGACAAAACACTCAGGCTACAGCTACAAAACAACATGACAAAACATTCAGGCTACAGCTACAAAACAACATGACAAAACTCAGGCTACAGCTACAAAACAATTATGTTCAGATACAAAGTGAACTTAAAGACCACATTTGATACATTCTCTTATTGAATATGGCACTATGTACTGCCTGCATACAGTACATACAAAGAAATACTGTATATTGAAATACTGCATTGCTTGCTGCTTGGGGTTTTAGGCTGGGTTTCTGTACAGCACTTTGAGATATCAGCTGATGTACGAAGGGCAATATAAATACATTTTGATTTGATTTGATATAGCTCTGCTCCGTAGAAAAACAGCTTTGTTCCTATGCAACTACCCAGAAACATAGTATCTCAATCTAAATATCAACAAATATGGCTCTGCAAATATCTATCATTAGTTCCAAAGGCCAACTGCTTTCTAATGGTTCAGCTGCTTCACTCACATAAACAGCATCCTTCTAAAAGGTTCACTAACATTCTCCCCAAACAAAATAGCATCCGACATCAATGTCCACCACAACGTCGCTCAGAAGATATTCAGCTGGATGCCGATCAAATTAACCGAAGGTAGATATCAGAGTGCACACAGCTCTTTGATATACCATCCGCCATAATTTAATCGACTCGACTCCCGTCATCATGAATATGTATGAGAGTTAATCGTGCAGGTGCGCTTCGGTGACATCATTCACTGTAATGATTCCATTCATTCCGATAGATGAAGCGTTCCACCAGGGACAAGGTGAGATAGCAATAGAACGGAGCTAGATGTCTGTTTGCTTTCGCTTTCAACAGAAGGACACTAATTTGCACTTGTATTGTAAAGCCTCAGACAGAGGCAGTATGAACTCTCATTGAAATAGCTTCTATGACATTTAGAAGAAGTGTTACATGATGCTGTTCTTGGATGAAAGGGAACAGTTTGTTCCCTGTGATTTTAGGGTCATCGTGAGACTTTTATACTCTGTCTGAAGGCTACTGTTGAAAACATACTGCACTATGAAACTGTAACATAGATACATCATTCAAATACTGACAATCTAGTATGTGTTTTTCTCCTTGTGTGCATCTCTGAATAGCCTATTCAAAACTGTATTATGATTCTCAAACATATCTGTACATTTTTACATTGCGCACTAAGCGTAATACTGAAATTGTTCTGTAAAGATTTGCACATTCTCAGTCCAATAAAATAACGGATCATCAATTTTTGGCCAAAAAGCTTGGAATTTGAGGCAAGGCAGTTGGTATCATTGTACGTTCACAGTTGATACTCAAAAGTGTCAATTTAAATGATACATTAGCAAACTAGGGGGGTAGCCCCAACTGGGGTTTGAACCCAGGTCCAGTGACTGTCAAGCCAACACCTTAATTATTACCCTAAGAGCTCCAAACCTCTTAACAAGGTTGCTAGGTGTTGGGTCAATGTCGCTACATTCAATCCATATATCTCTGTTCCAATCGACACAGTAGCTCACTACTTAGAATGAGTCACTGGACCGGACATGCAATCTAGCTCCTGGGTAACGTTTCCCCTCGGTACAGATCTAGGATCAGCTTCCCCTCCCCCCCCTTAACCATGAGTGGGGAAAATGCAAAACTGACCCAAGATCAGCGTCTCTAGAGGCAGCTTCACCCTCATTCTATACACTGTACAGTGTCCATATTAGGACAGCCTCAGTCTCAGCAAGACGTGTCCGTATCAGTGGTATACTAGTATGGACATTGGGAAAAAGATGATTTATGAGTTACAGGTGGCTGATCTCTAGCTTGGTGCTCTTCTCCACTGTCTCTGTACGTGACCTGTTACTTTCACTCTTTGATCCATTGGCAAGAGTGGAGACAGCGACAGTAGGCCCCACTTCTAAGCCTGGGCCATTCTCAGCCTCCTCCCCAGCTTTAGCCCTCTGCCCCAGGGGTACTGTCTCCACCTTTCTCCCCGGAGTGAACAAGATCCTGGAGCTCTCAACTTGTCCTCCTCCGTTCCCGTTCTGTGCAATCCTGTAGTTCTCTCTAATCTGAGTGGCGTCTTCTCTTCTCTCCATCTCTATCCCATTCTCTTCTTCCTCCTCCACTTCTTCCTCCCCTCCTTCATGAGACTTGGTGACCCCCAGGCCATCTCGCGGCTCGGGCACAATTTCCCTCCAGAGCTCTGCAGGGCGCTGCAGCTCGGTGGCTGCCGCCCTCTCGTGGTTCTCCACCTTCCTCGAAGAACGACAAAGAGCCTTCCGGAACCCTCTCTTAAAATTATCGCACAGGAATCCGTAAATTATTGGGTTAGCGCAGCTATTAGCGTACGATAGGACCACCACAAAGTAGTAGAGCCCCGGAATTCGCCCGGTAACAGGATTAGCAGGTTAACGATGTTGAGGATGTAGAATGGGAGCCAGCACAACACGAACACTGCTACCACGACAACCACCATGCGGGTGATCTTGCGTTCGGACTTCCTGCGTCGGGAGGAGGTGGACCGGGCCCGTTTCCCCGCGTTGCGCACCTTTGAATCAAAACAAAACAATTCAACTTTATTGGCAGTTAAAACATCTCAGCACACTTTACAATAAAATATAATATAAAAGTTAAGTCAGCAATATAACACATGTAGGGTAGGCCCCTGTAGGGTAGACCACTGTAGAGTAGGCCCCTGTAGGGTAGGCCACTTTAGGGTAGGCCAATGTAGGGTAGGCCACTTTAGGATAGGCCACTTTAGGGTAGGCCACTGTAGGGTAGGCCCCTGTAGGGTAGGCCACTGTAGGGTAGGCCAATGTAGGGTAGGTCACTTTAGGGTAGGCCATGGAAGGGTAGACAACTGTAGGGTAGGCCACTGTAGGGTAGGCCAATGTAGGGTAGGCCACTGTAGGGTAGGCCACTGTAGGGTAGGACGCTCAGATGTAACGGGTCAGATGTAACGGGTCAGATGTAACGGGTCAGATGTAACGGGTCAGATGTAACGGGTCAGGACCGGAGTAGAGAAACGCACAAGGAAGGGTTCCCTGGAAGAGGGCCAAACGGTCCCGCCCCTCAAAACAAATGCCTCTCACAATGTCTGTCTGATTTAAGGGAAGTATAAGTAAATCAGTGGTAATATGAGACAAAGACATCAGAACACATTTATTTAATGTAACAACGGAGGTGTAGCAACACCTGGGTCTATGTTACCAATCAACAATGATGTTTCCTCCCAAAGGACACACTGGTTCAGTCTAAGTATAACAGACAGGCCTCCCAAGTAGTGTAAAATAGCTATTTTTTCCCTTTTAAGTGAGGAAGAAGTCCTAGATTCTGACCTTGATCACAATGAGCAGGTAGCAGAGACAGATGACGAGTAGCGGTCCGAAGAACCCGACCGTGCATGTGTACACGATGAACGATGCCTTCCAGACCTCGGCTGGCTCAGGCCACACGATACTACAGTTCCCATCATCCTCCAGTACGTCTGCGAACACCACCACGGGCAGCACCACCACAAACGACACCGCCCACACCGCCGCGTTCACCGCCTTGGCCACGTGCGGTCGCCTCCACCACGACGACCGTATGGGATGGACCACTGCGAGGTAGCGGTCAATGGACATGACCGTGAGACAGAAGATGGCAGTGAACTGGTTGATGGCGTCCACAGTCATGACCACACGGCACATGAGAGAACCAAACGGCCAGGAGAGCAGAGCGTTCTGGACCGCCAGGAAGGGGAGGCCTAGGGGAAGTCAAATCAAATCTAACTATATTGACAGTGCAATTAGTCACTTCTCCCCCACCTACATGTACAGATTACCTCAACTAACCGGTACCCCTGCACACTGACTGTACCGGTGCCCCCTGTATATTCTTATTGTGTTACTTTTTGTTATTACTTTTTATTTTAGTCTAAATATTTTCTTCTTCTTGAACTGCACTGTTGGTTAAGGGCTTGTAAGTCAGCATTTCACGGGAAAGTCTACACATGTTGTATTTGGCATGTGGCAAATACAGTTTGATTTGATTTGAATTAAAAAATCTTTCAACCGCACACTTACATTGGATTTGAAGTGCATTTAAAACTGCAACACACTTCACAGTAAAATGATGAAATGAAAGGAACACTGTAACATGATGACAAAGCAGACTGACCGCTGAGGTCATATGTAGTTACATTTCAAGTCAAACAGAATGTGAGCTTGCAAAATGAGGCTGGTTTAACAAGGCTAATAACAGAGTTGAATAAACAACACCTTGAAAAACCACAATGAAACCACAAAAGAAACACTGACCTAGCATGAATAGCTCATCAGCGATGGCCAGGTTGAGTATATAGATGTTAGTGACCGACTCCGTCCTCACATAGTGTAAAACAATGTAGATGACCAATGTGTTGCCCACCAGGCCGATCACACAGACTGCTACATAGATGAGGGGAATAATGACCCCTGCTATAGTGAGTTGGAAACCCCCCACGCCTCCGCCGCCAGGGTTGGTCCAGTTGTGGTAGGATCCATTGAAGAAAGGGTCGGGGGTGAGGAGGAAGAGAGGGGAGGGGGGAAGGTGTTGGGCTCAGGCATTGAGGGGGCGGCTGTGGGGAGGTAGATGGTCGGGGCACTTGGACAAGCTCAATGGAGGTCAGAGGTGATGATATGTTGTTGGTTGTGGTATAATGGGTGGGTGGGTTGAGGTTGACCTCAGTGCGTAGCAACTGGACCTGTCTGGGAGACAGCAAGAGAAGTCAGTGTGTGAGAGAAAAAATACTGATATCTTTATGCATTCTCAAAATAACAACGCTATTCTGTTAAAGCATCCAAGAGACTACAGGACATGAGCAACAATCAAAGAAAATAACCCTCTAATATTTTTAGAATATTTTTCTCCCAAATTCTCCATTTTGTTTTTCTAGGTGTCCATTTTTGTCCAGTTTTCCCTCTCAAAGTCACACCTTTTTTTATATAGAAAAGTCCACAAAAATGGTTAAACCACATCAAGAGACCTCTTTTGAGGTCTTGATTTTTGTAAATATTTGTACATTTTTGGCTGTAGTTACCCTTTAATTCCAGTGGGCACCAGCAAGAGGCTGTTATTAAGATATGTGAAACAAAACAAATCCCCACTGGATTGATGCACATAGTCCTGATAATAGTTCAGGAAAGCATAGGCTACTTTGTAGTCAACATTTAATTGAGAATATTGTTGGAAAAGCCTTTCCATCTACCAGAAGACGTTTCACAAGCGCCATCGCTAACGGCTACACAAAATGGTAGACGCGCTCCGCACACACACAGACAGGGCATTGTTGTTGCCTCTTCAGACAGTTGCAGGAAATAAGAATCACTGATGCATTCTGTTCATGGTTTATAATACAATAATACATTTTCAGTACATTTAGTTGATTCCTTACTAAGTTCAATACATTTAGTTGATTCCCTACTAAGTTCAGTACATTTAGATGATTCCCTACTAAGTTCAGTACATTTAGTTGATTCCCTACTAAGTTCAATACATTTAGTTGATTCCCTACTAAGTTCAATACATCTAGTTGATTCCCTACTAAGTTCAATACATTTAGTTGATTCCCTACTTAGTTCAGTACATCTAGTTGATTCCCTACTAAGTTCAATACATGTAGTTGATTCCCTACTAAGTTCAATACATTTAGTTGATTCCCTACTAATTTCAATACATTTAGATGATTCCCTACTAAGTTCAATACATCTAGTTGATTCCCTACTAAGTTCAATACATTTAGTTGATTCCCTACTTAGTTCAGTACATCTAGTTGATTCCCTACTAAGTTCAATACATTTAGTTGATTCCCTACTAAGTTCAATACATTTAGTTGATTCCCTACTAAGTTCAATACATTTAGTTGATTCCCTACTAAGTTCAATACATTTAGTTGATTCCCTACTAAGTTCAATACATATAGTTGATTCCCTACTAAGTTCAATACATTTAGTTGATTCCCTACTAAGTTCAATACATTTAGTTGATTCCCTACTAAGTTCAATACATTTAGTTGATTCCCTACTAAGTTCAATACATATAGTTGATTCCCTACTAAGTTCAATACATTTAGTTGATTCCCTACTAAGTTCAATACATTAAGTGTCACGTTTGTTGGAATGAATATCGGACCAAGGCGCAGCATATGTTGAGTTCCACATAATTTTAATGAATAAAGTGAAACTTAGCAAAGACAAAAACAAATAAACAATCAACTAACAACGAACCGTGACGACAGAGATGCTACGTGCAATAACTCAAAACAGTATCCCATAACACACAGGTGGAAAAAATGCTACTTAAGTATGATCCCCAATTAGAGACAACGATAGCCAGCTGCCTCTAATTGGGAATCATACCAAAACACCAACATAGAAAAAACAAACTAGAACCCCACATAGAAAATATAAACTAGACTAAACTAAGGCTTTCTATGGTCAGGACGTGACATTAAGTTGATTCCCTACTAAGTTATAACATGTTGTGTCATGAAGGCTTTATGAATGCTTAGTGCATAGGACAACCACAGTAAAGTGTTACCCATTCTAATTGTGAACTACATTAACTACAGACCCCAGCAGCAACATCAGCTGAGGTTAATGGAGAAAGAACCAGAACACAACAACAACACACACAGGACCTGGACAGGCGTGGGCGCCAGGCTAATATGTTCACAACTTGTTGTTTTTGTAGTCGCCATCATCGCTCCTTAATAAAGTGGACGCTGTATGCGCACGTGCACGTATACACACACACACGCACACAAACACACACACACACACACTCCTGTACTGCAGTAATGGAAGGTAATTGGCTCTCTATTAGTGGACGCAACCCAGACGCTCATGTCGAGAACAGGGCATGACTTCTACAACACTGTTGGTGATTAACTGCTGAACAAGGGAACAAGGGAGTGAGAAAGGGTAGGGATGGGGGGGTGGAGGAAAAAAGAAGATGGAGAGAGAGATGAGGAGTGATAGAATGAGGGGGAAGGACATATGGAGAGAAAGAGAGAGAGATTTGGAGAGAGAGAGAGAAAGAGAGAGATATGGAGAAAGAGAGAGAGACAGAGAGAGAGAGAGAGAGAGAGAGACAGAGAGAGAGAGACAGAGAGAGAGAGATAGAGAGAGAGAGACAGAGAGAGAGAGAGAGAGAGAGAGATAGAGAGAGAGACAGAGAGAGAGGGAGAGAGAGAGATGTTAATGACATGAGAGATGGAGACATGACGGCCAGCTCAGATGCGGATTGGTACAGTTTGAGGTTTCGTTTCGTTTCCTCCCAGATGTTTGCCTTATAAATACATGGGTGTGTTTGAAGAAGACTTTCCCAGAGGAAGTCCCATAATCTGCCATACAACCGACACCCGATGCTTCCTATGTGCTTCCTATGTGCTGCTCCAATACAGAAACCATTCAAACACACGCTGAAAAATCTCTGAAACTGGAAACACTTATCTCCCTCACTAGCTTTAAGCACCAACTGTCAGAGCAGCTCACAGATTACTGCACCTGTACATAGCCCACCTATAATTTAGCCCAAACAACTACCTCATTTCCCTACTGTATTTAATTTATTTATTTATTTTGCTCCTTTGCACCCCATTATTTCTATTTCTACTTTGCACATTCTTCCATTGCAAATCAACCGTTCCAGTGTTTTACTTGCTATATTGAATTTACTTTGCCACCATGGCCTTTTTTTGCCTTTACCTCCCTTATCTCACCTCATTTGCTCACATCGTATATAGACTTGTTTATACTGTATTATTGACTGTATGTTTGTTTTACTCCATGGTAACTCTGTGTCGTTGTATGTGTCGAACTGCTTTGCTTTATCTTGGCCAGGTCGCAATTGTAAATGAGAACTTGTTCTCAACTTGCCTACCTGGTTAAATAAAGGTAAAATAAAAAAATAAAAAAACTGAGTAAAAGCCTATTATGAATCAAGTTGTTTCCATTTCAGTCCGAAAATGTATATCAGTTGATGTAAAAAAGGAAGATTGAATTGGTGAAGATGGTCACTAGAGAATGGAAGAAAGGAGGTTTTGTAAATAAGAATAATGAAATAAAAGGTGTAATGTATATTTTTTCCTTTATTTAACTAGTGAAGAACAAATTTGTATTTACAAAGGCGGCCTAACCTGGACTCCCCTATTGGACTTCCAATCAAGGCTGGATGTGGTGTAACCTGGATTTGAACCAGGTACCAGCAGTGATGCTTATTTCACTGAGATGTAGTGTCTCAGACCACTGCACCTGACAGGAGCCCAAGAGAAGGCAGGAACTAGAGAGAGAGAAAGAAACATGGACACTAATGCTCAACATCACTCTACTGCACCTCACAGTCTATACCACTCATACAGCACAGACCTTAGATCTATTAGACAACAGAGAGGCTCTTAGAGATAGAGGACGTGACTTCACTCTACTGCACCTCACAGTCTATACCACTCATACAGCACAGACCTTAGATCTATTAGACAACAGAGAGGCTCTTAGAGATAGAGGACGTGACATCACTCTACTGCACCTCACAGTCTATACCACTCATACAGCACAGACCTTAGATCTATTAGACAACAGAGAGGCTCTTAGAGATAGAGGACGTGACATCACTCTACTGCACCTCACAGTCTATACCACTCATACAGCACAGACCTTAGATCTATTAGACAACAGAGAGGCTCTTAGAGATAGAGGACGTGACATCACTCTACTGCACCTCACAGTCAATACCACTCATACAGCACAGACCTTAGATCTATTAGACAACAGAGAGGCTCTTAGAGATAGAGGATGTGACATCACTCTACTGCACCTCACAGTCTATACCACTCATACAGCACAGACCTTAGATCTATTAGACAACAGAGAGGCTCTTAGAGATAGAGGACGTGACATCACTCTACTGCACCTCACAGTCTATACCACTCATACAGCACAGACCTTAGATCTATTAGACAACAGAGAGGCTCTTAGAGATAGAGGACGTGACATCACTCCACCCTCCACAGAGAGAGGCTCTTAGAGATAGAGGATGTGACATCACTCCACCCTCCACAGAGAGAGGCTCTTAGAGATAGAGGACGTGACATCACTCCACCCTCCACAGAGAGAGGCTCTTAGAGATAGAGGACATGACATCACTCCACCCTCCACAGAGAGAGGCTCTTAGAGATAGAGATAGAGGATGTGACATCACTCCACCCTCCACAGAGAGAGGCTCTTAGAGATAGAGGACATGCCATCACTCCACCCTCCACAGAGAGAGGCTCTTAGAGATAGAGATAGAGGACGTGACATCACTCCACCCTCCACAGAGAGAGGCTCTTAGAGATAGAGATAGAGGACGTGACATCACTCCATCCTCCACAGAGAGAGGCTCTTAAAGATAAAGGAAGTGACATCACTCCACCCTTGATAGAGGAAGATACATGGGGCATAACTAGGGTGTCACAATCCAAAACGCATCTGTTTCAAAGTTATAGGTGTTTTTACCCATGTAGGAGGGTGAATAAATCAATGGAGGCATGAGAAAAGAAAGTGGTCATAAACCAGGAGAATAGCCAGGTGTCAGCCAGGCTGGATGCTGTGAGAGAATATAGGCTAACTGACAGGCTCACCGTTGAACCCATCATCTTCTTGAATCAAGAGAACATAGAACAATATAGAGGTAAGATAGACATCGATTTTGAGACATGACATCTAGTATTTTCATATTTTAGTAATTCAAAGATTTCTCACGAAAACAAACATATCTCTCTGGAATGTCAATGGAGTACTGAGCGTACCCCAAGATTTTTTATTGTCAAAGCCTTCTACAGTTATTAAAGCTCCTGTCGTGCTCATTTAGCTATTTACAACCCGGGGAAACAACGTGGAAGACATGACCACAAAATGTCAAATCCTCAAAACTTTCAGCTATAAAACTGCACCGCTGTCGACAGAGCTCAATGCTTATTATGGGATGTAATTAGGTTACGACAGCTGAATATTAGGATATAATGTCAATGATATGGTAGAGAAAGACCCCACAGGACGATTCAGGACATGAAGAATCATGATTGTCTTGGTAAAATGTACTGTATAACATAAGGAAGTGAAATGTCATCACCAAAGTGTGTTATCACCTACATCCACACACACATGTACACACACGCATGCACACACACATGCACACACACACACATGTATACACACACACACACACAACACACACACACACACACACATATGCACACACACACACACACACACGCAAACACACAAACACACCACACACAACACAACACACACACACAACACAACACACACACACACACATACACCACACACACACACAACACAACACACACACACGCACACACACAAACATACCACACACACACACAACACAACACACACAACACAACCCACACACACACTTCAGGATATATGACACCACTTCACACTACACAGATAGAACATGGGGTGGAAAGGATTTTCCCTAAAAGCCTTTTCCAACTTCACCTCCACTCAAATATACACACACACACACACACACACACACACACACACACACACACACACACACACACACACACACACACACACACACACACACACACACACACACATACACATGCACACGCACACACTCTCGCACATAGACACGCACATACACACGCACATACACACCCACATACACACGCACACACACACGCACACACACACGCACATACACACGCACACACTCACGCACATACACACGCACACACTCACGCACATACACACGCACATACACACGCACACACACACACACACAGCCCTGATTGCCTAATGCCCTTTCTGTCCGATGAATTGTCCTTATATACCCAGGACCAATGTATTGGTCACTAGGGAGTGATACTGTGACTGTAGGGGGATCCACTGCACAACTGGCACAATAGCTGGTAGCCTAATCTCTACCAGCCACAATAAAAACAGAGGCCAATCTCTCGCTACAGAGCCATGTTCCTGGAACTACATTACCATGGCAACACGGGTCACGACCATAAGGTGCCACATTACCCATTTGGAACTAATTGGAGGGGGAGGGATAAGATTAATGGAAGGACATCTTGTCATGCTATGGCATTGCAATAGCTGGAAGAATCCCAAACAGCACCATATTCACTATATAGTGCACTACTTTTAACTGGATCCCTATGGGCCCTGGTCAAAAGTAGTGCACTATAGGCAATTAGGGCACCATTTGTGAAGCAAGACCACTGTCATTCTGCTATTCCCATTCTATCCAGCTGTTTGGTTGAGGTGGAAGGCTGGAATAAGGGCATCTATACTACTGTTGTAGAGGAGACTAATACAGCTTGGAGAGCGAACGAGATAGAGAATGAGAGAGAGAACGAGAGAGAGAGAATGTGAGAGAGAACGAGAGAGAGAATGAGAGAGGGAGAACGAGAGAGAGAACGAGAGAGAGAGAACGAGAGAGAGAACGAGAGAGGGAGAACGAGAGAGAGAACGAGAGAAGGAGAATGAGAGAGAGAACGAGAGAGAGAACAAGAGAGAGAACGAGAGAGGGAGAATGAGAGAGAGAACGAGAGAGAGAACAAGAGAGAGAACGAGAGAGAGAACGAGAGAGAGAACGAGAGAGGGAGAACGAGAGAGAGAACGAGAGAGAGAGAACGAGAGGGAGAACGAGAGAGAGAACGAGAGAGAGAGAACGAGAGAGAGAACGAGAGAGAGAGAACGAGAGAGAGAGAACAAGAGAGAGAGAACAAGAGAGAACGAGAGAGAACGAGAGAGAACGAACAAGAGAGAGAGAACAAGAGAGAGAGAACGAGAGAGGGAGAATGAGAGAGAGAACGAGAGAGAGAACGAGAGAGAGAGAACGAGAGAGAGAACGAGAGAGGGAGAACGAGAGAGAACGAGAGAGAGAACGAGAGAGAGAACGAGAGAGAATGAGAGAGGTAGAACGAGAGAGAGAACAAGAGAGAGAACAAGAGAGAGAGAACGAGAGAGAATGAGAGAGAGAACGAGAGAGAGAATAAGATAGAGAACAAGAGAGAGAACGAGAGGGAGAATGAGAGAGAGAGAACAAGAGAGAGAACAAGAGAGAGAGAACAAGAGAGAACGAGAGAGAGAACAAGAGAGAGAGAACGAGAGAGAGAGAACGAGAGAGGGAGAACGAGAGAGAGAACGAGAGAGAGAACGAGAGAGAGAGAACGAGAGAGAGAGAACGAGAGAGGGAGAACAAGAGAGAGAACAAGAGAGAGAACGAGAGAGAATGAGAGAGGGAGAACAAGAGAGAGAGAATGAGAGAGAGAACGAGAGAGAGAGAACGAGAGAGAGAATAAGATAGAGAACAAGAGAGAGAGGGTCAGACTTCTATAGACAGGGTTACTGATATACACACAGTTTACTGCAGTCAAAACACCTAGTGACCTCATGGGTGGAATGTTATTCATATTTTTCTTAATTTTATAACTAATACATATTATTTTTAAAAACCTGCCGATAATACAGTGTTTTTATGTCAAATGGTTATGTTATATTTCAGTCTTCTGTAATGTATATCAAGTGTTATATTGGGATGCAAACTCAAAGTGTAATACATTTCAACTCTATATCTGACATGGTAAAGATGTCTTATTTTTGTTAAGCCCATAACCATGTGTGTGAAGTGTTTGTTTCAAAGTAGACCTGTTTAAAACTACCATGAAACAATCTGTGTGACCCTGATTTATCCCACAGCAGTAAAAGGTTTAAAGGGGATATTGAAGTGGAGGGTTGCTGGAAATTACAAGCCCGTCACCACACACACGCACGCACGCACGCACGCACGCACGCACGCACGCACGCACGCACGCACGCACGCACACACACACACACACACACACACACACACACACACACACACACACACACACACACACACACACACATCCCTAAGTGGGCAAACTGAATCCAATTTAACTGTTTCCTCTTATGCAGGGTTGGAAGTGCCGGACGAGGCACATTTAATTGAATAAAACATTTATTCTTTCTACAAAGAAGCAGAATTGAATAAGCACAAAAGCCTCACAAAGCTCTGATTCAAGGTTTGCTAAATCAAAACAGACATGAACATTTAATTCCATAAACAGGTCAGATCAAACCATAGAACAACATTTTACCCTGATCCTTGACTGATCCCTGACTGATCCCTGACTGATCCTTGACTGATCCCTGACTGATCCCTGACAGATCCCTGACTGATCCTTGACTGATCCCTGACTGATCCCTGACTGATCCCTGACTGATCCCTGACTGATCCCTGACTGATCCCTGACTGATCCCTGACTGATCCCTGACTGATCCCTGACTGATCCCTGACTGATCCTTGACTGATCCCTGACTGATCCTTGACTGATCCCTGACTGATCCCTGACTGATCCTTGACTGATCCCTGAATTGGCTTAAAGGGGAAATGTGGGATTGGTACAGCCATCTTTCTACTTGATTGGTTGTCAAACTCATCCCAATATCCTGTGGTCTTAGATTCCTAGTTTAGCCAACCCTCTACCTCCATGTCTAATAGTTCATTTGAATAAGGCCATGTGGTCCTTGGGGATGGGATTGACAGTGTGTGTGTTGTGTCTGTGTGACCATTGATTGGTCCAGAGTTAATCTGATGGGTCTTGTTACGGTTGATTTATGATGTAGGACCAACGTCTCTTATACCACAGCATCTTAACTCTATTTCTTGCTCTGCCTTGTTGGTTAAGGCTTGTAAGTAAGCATTTGACGGTAAGGTTTACACCTGTTGTATTCGGCGCATGTGACAATAAAAATTGAATTAATTTGTTAGAAGCCTGTTAATATGATTCACCATTATTATGATTCTCCTGTTATTATGATTCTCCTGTTATTATGATTCTCCTGTTATTATGATTCTCCTGTTATTACGATTCTCCTGTTATTATGATTCTCCTGTTATTACGATTCTCCTGTTATTATGATTCTCCTGTTATTACGATTCTCCTGTTATTATGATTCTCCAGTTATTATGATTCTCCAGTTATTATGATTCTCCTGTTATTATGATTCTCCTGTTATTATGATTCTCCTGTTATTATGATTCTCCTGTTATTATGATTCTCCTGTTATTATGATTCTCCAGTTATTATGATTCTCCTGTTATTATGATTCTCCAGTTATTATGATTCTCCAGTTATTATGATTCTCCTGTTATTATGATTCTCCAGTTATTATGATTCTCCAGTTATTATGATTCTCCAGTTATTATGATTCTCCTGTTACTGTTATTCTCCTGTTATTATGATTCTCCAGTTATTATGATTCTCCTGGAGAATATTGATGGAATGTGTCTCCCGACCTGCTATCACTTTGTCTATGCCACACCTGACCATTTCAATTGAAACCAAGCTTCAGTCCTGTAATTTGAGAGGTTGAGGGGATGTGCCTGCCTGACTGGGTGATAGGGGGATTGGGACTAGAGTATTTGGACACATACACGCACAGAGGATTTAGACAATCACAGTATCACTCCCTAGTGACCAATACATTGGGCCTGGGTATAGAAGGACAATTCATCGGACAGAAAGGGCATTAGGCAATCAGGGCTCTGTCTGTGTGTGTGTGTGTGTGTGTGTGTGTGTGTGTATGTGTATGTGTGTATGTGTGTATGTGTGTATGTGTGTATGTGTGAAAGGAAACATAAACCATTTTACTTCCTTTGCCTCTACTGATTTAATGAGGCACCAAACATGTATGAACTATCAAGTGTCCAAGACTTACAGTGCATTCAGAAAGTGTTGACCTTCCACATGTTGTTA
Source organism: Oncorhynchus masou masou (assembly GCF_036934945.1). Classification (NCBI taxonomy): domain Eukaryota; kingdom Metazoa; phylum Chordata; class Actinopteri; order Salmoniformes; family Salmonidae; genus Oncorhynchus; species Oncorhynchus masou. Next base: position 67,765 of record NW_027005826.1, on the reverse strand, counting down.
CATTACAGCCTTATTCTGGATTTAATAGTTTTTCCCCCTTAACAATCTCCACACAATACCCCATAATGACAAAAGCAAAAACAGTTGTTGTGTTTATCCCTTTACTGTTATAATCTCCACCCGGCACAGCCAGAAGAGGACTGGCCAGCCCACATAGCCTGGTTCTTCCTAGGTTTGGCCTTTCTAGGGAGTTTTTCCTAGCCACCGTGCTTCTACACCTGCATTGCTTGCTGTTTGGGGTTTTAGGCTGGGTTTCTGCACAGCACTTTGAGATATCAGCTGATGTATATAAATAAATTTGATTTGATTTTGATTTGAAAGGTTCCCCCATCTTCACAGACAAACTCTGGAGCTCTGTCAGAGTGACCATCGGTTTCTTGGTCACCTCCCTGACCAAGGTCCTTCTCCTCCGATCGCTCCGTTTGACCGGGCCGCCAGCTCTAGAAAGATTCTTGGTCTTTCCAAACTTCTTCCATTTAACAGTGTAGAAAGTTGTAACGAGTGTGCTGGGAGTCAGGAAGCAAGTTCAGGGAGTGTATAATTTAATAAACAAATGAACAAAATAAGAAACACAAACAACACACATACAGGGAACTGAAACAGAAACAATAACGCCTGGAGAAAGGACCAAAGGGAGTGACAGATATAGGGAAGGTAATCAGGGAGTGATGGTGTCCAGCTGAGTCTCATGACGCACAGGTGCGCGTAACGATGGTGACAGGTGTGCGCTATAACGAGCAGCCTGGTGACCTCTAGGCTGGAGAGGGAGCACACATGACAAAAGTACAGGTCTTCATGGGCCCAAAAAGATGGACCTGTTCCGAAATGGACCAATGGGATTCCAAACAGGACCCTACCTGAATAAATACAGTTCCTCCGAGCAGCCAGATCTAGGAAGAGTCTTGGTGGTTCCAAACTTCTTCCATTTGAGAATGATGGAGCCACTGTGTTCTTGGGGGCCTTCAATGCTGCAGAAATGTTTTGGTTCCCTTCCCCAGATCTGTGCCGCGACACAATCCTGTCTCGGAGCTCTACGAACAATTCCTTCAACCACATGGCTTGGTTTTTGCTCTGACATGCACTGTCAACTGTGGGACCTTATATAGACAGATGTGTGCCTTTCCAAATCATGTCCAATTAATTGAATTTACCACAGGTGGACTACAATCAAGTTTTAGAAACATCTCAAGGATGATCAATGGAAACAGGATGCACCTGAGCTCAATTTCAAGTCTCATAGCAAAGGGTCTGAATACTTCTGTAAATAAGATATTTCTGTTTATTTTTATTTTTAATACACTTGTGAAAATGTCTAAAAACCTGTTTTCGCTTTGTCATTATGGGCTGTTGTGTGTAGATTGATGAGTGGGGAAAATGTATAATCCATTTTAGAGTAAGGCTGTAATGTAACAAACCGTGGAAGAGGTCAAGGGGTCTGAATACTTTCTGAATATACTGTAAGTCTGTCAATTAACAAGATAGGCTGTTACAATGCTGTTATATGAATTCCCAGGTAGCCAACATAACTGCACTTAACATGACATCTCCCTACGTCACATGACAGAACACCTCAGTTGACGCGGAACAAACGGAGACATAAACACATTTCAATGGGGGCCAGATTACCCAATCGAGCAGCGGATGGAAACGAGTGCCGCTAAGTGGTTGATTGGGTTGGATGGATAGAATAAAAAAGTTAAATGGAGGAAGGGGGGAGAGAGAGGGGAGAGATACAGCAACGGGGAAAGAGGAGGGAGAAAGAGAGAGAGAGGGGAGAGATACAGCAACGGGGAAAGAGGGAGAAAGAGAGAGAGGGGGGAGAGATACAGCAACAGGGAAAGAGGAGGGAGAAAGAGAGAGAGAGAGGGGAGAGATACAGCAACGGGGAAAGAGAGGGAGAAAGAGAGAGAGAGAGGGGAGAGATACAGCAACGGGGAAAGAGGAGGGAGAAAGAGAGAGAGAGGGAGAGATACAGCAACGGGGAAGAGGAGGGAGAAAGAGAGAGAGAGGGAGAGATACAGCAACGGGGAAAGAGGAGGGAGAAAGAGAGAGAGAGGGAGAGATACAGCAACGGGGAAAGAGGAGGGAGAAAGAGAGAGGGAGAGATACAGCAACGGGGAAAGAGGAGGGAGAAAGAGAGAGAGAGGGGAGAGATACAGCAACGGGGAAAGAGGAGGGAGAAAGAGAGAGAGAGGGGAGAGATACAGCAACGGGGAAAGAGGAGGGAGAAAGAGAGAGAGAGGGGAGAGATACAGCAACGGGGACAGAGGAGGGAGAAAGAGAGAGAGAGGGAGAGATACAGCAACGGGGAAAGAGGAGGGAGAAAGAGAGAGAGAGGGGAGAGACACAGCAACGGGGAAAGAGGAGGGAGAAAGAGAGAGAGAGGGGAGAGATACAGCAACGGGGAAAGAGGAGGGAGAAAGAGAGAGAGAGGGGGGAGAGATACAGCAACGGGGAAAGAGGAGGGAGAAAGAGAGAGAGAGGGGAGAGACACAGCAACGGGGAAAGAGGAGGGAGAAAGAGAGAGAGAGGGAGAGATACAGCAACGGGGAAAGAGGAGGGAGAAAGAGAGAGAGAGGGGGAGATACAGCAACGGGGAAAGAGGAGGGAGAAAGAGAGAGAGAGGGGGAGAGATACAGCAACGGGGAAAGAGGAGGGAGAAAGAGAGAGAGAGGGGGGGAGAGATACAGCAACGGGGAAAGAGGAGGGAGAAAGAGAGAGGAGGGAGAGACACAGCAACGGGGAAAGAGGAGGGAGAAAGAGAGAGAGAGGGAGAGATACAGCAATGGGGAAAGAGGAGGGAGAAAGAGAGAGAGAGGGGGGAGAGATACAGCAACGGGGAAAGAGGAGGGAGAAAGAGAGAGAGAGGGGAGAGACACAGCAACGGGGAAAGAGGAGGGAGAAAGAGAGAGAGGGGGAGAGATACAGCAACGGGGAAAGAGGAGGGAGAAAGAGAGAGAGAGGGGAGAGATACAGCAATGGGGAAAGAGGAGGGAGAAAGAGAGAGAGAGGGGGAGAGATACAGCAACGGGGGAAAGAGGAGGGAGAAAGAGAGAGAGAGGGGAGAGATACAGCAATGGGGAAAGAGGAGGGAGAAAGAGAGAGAGAGGGGAGAGATACAGCAATGGGGAAAGAGGAGGGAGAAAGAGAGAGAGAGGGGAGAGATACAGCAACGGGGAAAGAGGAGGGAGAAAGAGAGAGAAAGGGGGGAGAGACAGGGAGAAAGGAGGGAGAGATTGAGAGATTGAAAGATTGAGAGATTGAAAGAAAGAAAGAAAGAAAGAACGAAAAGAAAGAAAGAACGAAAGAAAGAAAGAAAGAAAGAGGGAGCTCGAGAGAGAAAATATATAGGTGGAGGGGGTGGGAGGTAAAAAAGAGAGATAGTGACAGAATAAATGATGGAGAGAGAGAAAGAGAGAACAGAACTGCTAATTGCAGTGAAGGAGAGTGGCGGCGGCGTGTGTATTACCACATCTCACTGTTGTCTCTCTCTCTGAGCACTCAGTCTGTATAGGAACAGATGTGTACTAATGTAGATGAATGGGAAGAGGAGGGACACTGACTGACTGACTGGCTGACTGCCTGGCTGGCTGATTGAGAGAGTGATTGAGTGAGTGAGCGGTTGGCTGACTGATGCCAAGTTTCCATTGAGGATTTATCCTGGTGTTTCACCAAATAGGCTCAGACTTTTCTGTTTCCATCTACGCAGACCGGCACCCATGTCTCACTGGGCCACGGCTCCGGCAGACCTGCTCTAACTTGGAGCCAAGGCCCTGGGTACTTTTCAGCTTCATTTACATAACATGATTGGGAGTCCCATAGAGTGGCGCACAATTGGCCCAGGGTCGTCCGGGTTTGGCAAGTGTAGGCCGTCATTGTAAATAAGAATTTGTTCTTAACTGACTTGCCTAGTTAAATATATATATATATTTTTTAACAACGGCTGACGGTGGGCTTTAACACCATGTCACAAAGACACAGTCTTGATTGATGCAGATGTTGTTGATTCTGCTCGCCACAAGTCCTTAGAGTCCTGATGGATACACAATTACACTAAATCAAATCAAACTTTATTTGTCACGTGCTGAATACAACATGTGTAAACCTTACTGTGAATTACTTACTGACAAGCCCTTAACCAACAGTGCAGTTCAAGAAAGAGTTAAGAAAATATTTACCAAATATACTAAAGTAAAAAATTATAAAAAGTAACATAATAAAATAACAATAATGAGGCAATATACAAGGGCTACCGGTACCGAGTCAATGTGTGGGGCTATATACAGGGGGTACCGGTTCTCTAGTCAATGTGTGGGGCTATATACAAGGGCTACCGGTACCGAGTCAATGTGTGGGGCTATATACAGGGGGTACCGGTTCCCTAGTCAATGTGTGGGGCTATATACAGGGGGTACCGGTTCCCTAGTCAATGTGTGGGGCTATATACAGGGGGTACCGGTTCCCTAGTCAATGTGTGGGGCTATATACAGGGGGTACCGGTTCTCTAGTCAATGTGTGGGGCTATATACAAGGGCTACCGGTACCGAGTCAATGTGTGGGGCTATATACAGGGGGTACCGGTTCCCTAGTCAATGTGTGGGGCTATATACAGGGGTACCGGTTCCCTAGTCAATGTGTGGGGCTATATACAGGGGGTACCGGTTCCCTAGTCAATGTGTGGGGCTATATACAAGGGTTACCGGTACCGAGTCAATGTGTGGGGCTATATACAGGGGGTACCGGTTCCCTAGTCAATGTGTGGGGCTATATACAAGGGTTACCGGTACCGAGTCAATGTGTGGGGCTATATACAGGGGGTACCGGTACCGAGTCAATGTGTGGGGCTATATACAGGGGTACCGGTTCCCTAGTCAATGTGTGGGGCTATATACAAGGGCTACCGGTACCGAGTCAATGTGTGGGGCTATATACAAGGGTTACCGGTACCGAGTCAATGTGTGGGGCTATATACAGGGGGTACCGGTTCCCTAGTCAATGTGTGGGGCTATATACAGGGGCTACCGGTACCGAGTCAATGTGTGGGGCTATATACAGGGGGTTACAGGTTAGTCGAGGTAGGGGTGTAGGTAGGGGTGTAGGAAGGGGTGTAGGTAGGGGTGTAGGTAGGGGTGTAGGAAGGGGTGTAGGAAGGGGTGTAGGTAGGGGTGTAGGTAGGGGTGTAGGAAGGGGTGTAGGTAGGGGTGTAGAAAGGGGTGTAGGTAGGGGTATAGGTAGGGGTGTAGGAAGGGGTGTAGGTAGGGGTGTAGGTAGGGGTGTAGGAAGGAGTGTAGGAAGGGGTGTAGGTAGGGGTGTAGGAAGGGGTGTAGGTAGGGGTGTAGGAAGGGGTGTAGGTAGGGGTGTAGGTAGGGGTGTAGGAGGGGGTGGTAGGGGGGTGTAGGAAGGGGTGTAAGTAGGGGTGTAGGTAGGGGTGTAGGAAGGGGTGTAGGTAGGGGTGTAGGTAGGGATGTAGGAAGGGGTGTAGGTAGGGGTGTAGGAAGGGGTGTAGGTAGGGGTGTAGGAAGGGGTGTAAGTAGGGGTGTAGGTAGGGGTGTAGGGAGGGGTGTAGGTAGGGGTGTAGGTAGGGGTGTAGGAAGGGGTGTAGGTAGGGGTGTAGGAAGGGGTGTAGGTAGGGGTGTAGGAAGGGGTGTAGGTTGGGGTGTAGGTAGGGGTGAAGTGACTATGCATAGATAACAAACAGCGAGTAGCAGCAGTGTACAGAACAAATGAAGGGGGGGGGTGTCAATGTAAATAGTCTGATGGCCAATTGACTAATTGTTCAGCAGTCTTATGGCTTGGGGGTAGAGCCTACATTAACGTAAAACACTGGTGGCCCACTGGTGTGGGGGTAAGTCTCAGTGGAAAAGCACCCTGAATGACTTGGAGAATATCAATAGCATTTCCTTCACGTCCTCTCTCCTCTCGCCTCACATCCTTCTCAAAACCCATTGGATGAGAAAGTCAGAAGTTCCTCCCCGGGTTTTGAGAAGGAGGTGAGGAGAGAGGAAAGACCATGCGAGGAGTATGCAGTTGAGATTCTCCCAGTGAGTGAGTGAGTGAGTGAGTGAGTGAGTGAGTGAGTGAGTGAGTGAGTGAGTGAGTGAGTGAATGACAGGTTGGCTGGCTGGCTGGCTGGCTGGCTGGCTGGCTGGCTGGCTGACTGTCTGTCTGTCTGTCTAGCTGACTGGCTAACTTTCTGACTGTCTGGCTGGTTGACTGATTGACTGTCTGACTGACTGTGTGGATTGCAGGGCTGTGATTTGGGCCAATCAGTCATTCTCTGCCTGGCTGAACTCTGTATGCTATTATATCAGGGACCAACACAATGATGTTTTAGATGCTAAACTTTAGAGATGTTATTATGGGAGGGGTGAGGAGGAGGGGGGGGGGAGTGATTCAAAATGATGATGTGATTAAGATGATGATGAGATGCTTATTGCATTTTTTATGAGGTAATCAGACATAAACGCCCTGCAAGAACACTTGTATTTACTGTATGGGAACCAACTATAAACATGAGAACCATGCAGTATACTGTAGCTCTTTACATGAGCACACTTGATGCTTTGACAAGATCACAGAAAGAAAATAAAACATACAATTACAGACTTTTTAGTCAACATTAGGTTATCTATATTGTTAGATATAAAATGACAGAATATTATTGATCAATGACTATAGCCTACTGTGATGTATCAATTTCGTATCGAATTTGTCCACAAGTCCACAACGAAAAAACAACTCACCTTTCTTTAAATTCTTACTGTGGTCTTGTTTGGCTATCCCGACTTTTTCAGTTGCATAAAGGCTGAGATCAAACACATGAACAAAATGTAGGCTACAACAAAGAAGCAATAATAATAAGTATCGGTGAATTACATAACGACTTTCAATGTCACTGAAGAACGACCATTGTCTGAACTTGGATTTGCTACATTTCAGCCCGCGTGCCGCGCACGAGCAGCATCCTGGTCGGGCATCTAAGTCACCAGTCTCCGGGTTTAACGGGGCTGCAGATATAACGAGATAAACCAATATGTTCAATGGGGTCACGGCGCGTGTGCGCGCGAGAGAGAGAGCGAGAGGGAGAGAGAGAGTAGACAATGTATCTCAGATACACTCCCCTATATGTATTTATTTGGACCGTGAAGCTAAAACTTTTAATTTGGGTATTCTCCAGCATTTTGGATTTGAGCTCAAATGTTGCTCTTGAGGTAACAGTAGGTAACTTTATATTTGAGGGTATTTTTATACATACAGTAGGTATATCCGTTTTACCATTTTAGAAATGAAAGCACTTTTGTGTAACAGTCTCCCCATTTGAAGGTGTCATAAGTATTTGGACTACTTCACTTGTAGTGTATTACATTGTAGTGTATTACATTTAGTCAAATGTTGAGTATTTGGTCCCGTATTCCTTGCACGTAAAGTCTACATCAAGCATATGACTCTACAAACGTGTTTGTTTTGGTTGTGTTTCTGACTGACTGACTTGCTGACTGGCTGGCTTACTTACTGGCTGACTGGCAGCCTGACTTGCTAATTGTTTTACTGGTTGACTGTCTAATTGGCTGGCTGTCTGGCTGACTGTTGGACTGGCTGACTGTGTGGATTGCAGGGCTGTGATTTGGGCCAATCAGTCATTCTCTGCCTGGCTGAACTCTGTATGCTATTATATCAGGGACCAACACAATGATGTTTTAGACGCTATACTTTAGAGATGTTATTACGGGAGGGGTGAGGAGGAGGAGGAGGGGGGTGATTCAAAATGATGATGTGATTAAGATGATGATGAGATGCTTATTGCATTTGTTATGAGGGAAGCAGACAAACGCCCTGCAAGAACACTTGTATTTACTGTATGGGAACCAACTATAAACATGAGAACCATGCAGTATAGCTCTTTATATGCGCACGCATGTAAACAAACATCACAGAAAGAAAATAAAACATAAAATTACAAACCTTTTAGTCAACATTAGGTTATCTATACTGTTAAATATAAAATGACAGAATATTATTGATCAATGACTAGCCTACTGTGATGTATCCATTTCGTATCGAATTCGTTATTATCTACGTCCGCAAATTCAAATAATTGTACGAAAAATCAACTTACGCTTCTTCAACTGTTGGTCTTGTTTGGCTTTCCCGAATTTCCCAGATACAAAACGACGGACGATAGCAACAACATTAGCATAATGTTGGCTATAACAAAGTAACAGTAATAATCATTATCAGTGAATTAGATAATAACGTTCAATATCACTGAATAAAGATCATATCAACTGATTGTCTGAACTGAGATTTGCCACATTTCAGCGCGCCCAAGGCGCACAAGCGCTATTCCGGTAGGGTATCTAAGTAACCAGTCTCCGGTTTAACGGAGCTGCTGCGATGCCGAGATAAAGCACGATGTTCAGTGGGGTCAGGGCGTGTGTGTGTGTGTGTGTGTGTGTGTGTGTGTGTGTGTGTGTGTGTGTGTGTGTGTGTGTGTGTGCGACAGAGAGGGAGGGAGAGCGAGAGAGAAATAGAGAGTAGTTTTTTTTATCACACATACACTCAGTGGCGATTTTAGCATGTTCATCTTGGTTGGGCAAAAACAAAAAAGGTGTTATGCATGCCAGCAAAGCGACTACGCAACACAATACTAAACAATACATGAATTGCACTATAACGGTGACAAACGGTGCCCATAAACTGTTAGAGCCTACATGAAGCTGTCCCAACAGCAGTCCCAACATCTTACCACTAAAACACCTGGCTATCAGAAGAGCCTTGTCTGGCAGTGAAACAGTTAATTCAGCCTCATTTACTGCCTTTAGAAAAACCGTGCTGATATGGCTGACACAGCCTAAATACCTCTTATAGATCAGAACCTTTTTTCAATTTAAATTTCACCTAAAATGACAAAAACAAAAAAGCTCAGGACCTGAAGCAAGGATATGTATATTGTTGATATCACTTGAAAGGAAACACTTTGAATGTTGTGGAAATGTGAAATGAATGTAGGAGAATATAACACATTAGATCTCGTAAATATAATAAAAATAAAAAAACATGCATTTTCTATAAAAAGTTTTGTTCCATCATCTTTGAAATGCAAGTGAAAGGCCATTATATCACTTCGGAGTCTAGGCGCAATTTAGACTTTGGCCACTAGATGGCAGCTATGTATGTGCAGTTTTGGACTGATCCAATTAATCAAATCAAATCAAATTTATTTATATAGCCCTTCGTACATCAGCTGATATCTCAAAGTGCTGTACAGAAACCCAGCCTAAAACCCCAAACAGCAAGCAATGCAGGTGTAGAAGCACAATGAACAATGTATTACTGTTCACAATGTTGTATCAAGTCTGCTCAAATGTGCCCAATTGGTCAATTGATACTTTTTCAAGTACATAACTATAGAGAACATACAACAATTATATGGTAATAAGACATTTAAAATTACACACTCCCAGGAACGTCATAAATTATGCATAATTAGCTTCCCTACAGAAAAGACACTAACCTTCACACATCTAGATGGGGGCGGCAGACACAGCAGGGGTTCAAACTGTAGAACCGTTCCTACATTTTAATATAAAAATGGATTTTATCAAACATAACAATGCTACATTTATCTCTGGGACCCTCAGGAAGACAAATCAGAGCAAGATTACTGAATGTAAGTACATTATTTACCTTCAGAGGTGAATGCATCAAACCAGTTGCCTTGATACATTTTTTGTTGTTGTTGTGCACTCTCCTCAAACAATAACATGGTATTTTTTCACTGTAATAGCTACTGTAAATTGGACAGTGCAGTTAGATTAACAAGAATTTAAGCTTTCTACCCATATAAGACATGTCTATGTCCAGGGAAATGTTCTTGTTACTTACAACCTCATGCTAATCACATTAGCTCAACCTTCCCACAGGGGGACAATCACATCCCTTGGTTTTTCTCAGGGGCTCCTCCATCTGGCTTCCCCGTATACACTTGCAGGCAGCCCAGATCTTGATTCCATATTTTACGGGTTTAGACGGTATGTACTGTCTGAAGGGTCAGTGACCCCTAAATGGCATAAAGTGCTCATGAACAGTAACGTTGTGCACAAAGTTGTAAAACAGGGAAGGTAGTCCACCAACATGTCCCACACTGACCTGATTGCAGCTAGCTTATCTCTGCTGCCGAGCTGGGTTTGTCTCTCGGTTATCGAAGCGGATAATCCTGGAAATAATGAAAAGTTCTCAGCCAGTTTCTGCATCCCACAGCGATTCTGTGGATTCCCCAAAGTACGCATGTAAATGAGTTTGGTCCATCTCATTCCATCTCTCTCCAAATTAGTGCAGTTCAGAATGATTCTCTGGATGGTGTCTGGGATGAACAGTTCAAAAGAAGACTTTATGTTCTGCACATGAATAACCGCCATCCGTGCCATGTGGGGGGGGGCTCATTCCCTGGTTGCATCCTTCACATTGGCAGCCATGTGGGGGGGCTCATTCCCTGGTTGCATCCTTCACATTGGCAGCCATGTGGGGGGGCTCATTCCCTGGTTGCATCCTTCACATTGGCAGCCATGTGGGGGGGCTCATTCCCTGGTTGCATCCTTCACATTGGCAGCCATGTGGGGGGCTCATTCCCTGGTTGCATCCTTCACATTGGCAGCCATGTGGGGGGCTCATTCCCTGGTTGCATCCTTCACATTGGCAGCCATGTTGGGGGGCTCATTCCCTGGTTGCATCCTTCACATTGGCAGCCATGTGGGGGGCTCATTCACTGGTTGCATCCTTCACATTGGCAGCCATGTGGGGGGGCTCATTCCCTGGTTGCATCCTTCACATTGGCAGCCATGTGGGGGGGCTCATTCCCTGGTTTCATCCTTCACATTGGCAGCCATGTGGGGGGGCTCATTCCCTGGTTGCATCCTTCACATTGGCAGCCATGTGGGGGGGCTCATTCCCTGGTGTCATCCTTCACATTGGCAGCCATGTGGGGGCTCATTCCCTGGTTGCATCCTTCACATTGGCAGCCATGTGGGGGGGCTCATTCCCTGGTTGCATCCTTCACATTGGCAGCCATGTGGGGGGGCTCATTCCCTGGTTGCATCCTTCACATTGGCAGCCATGTGGGGGGGGCTCATTCCCTGGTTGCATCCTTCACATTGGCAGCCATGTGGGGGGGCTCATTCTTTGGACAATTTCAAAATATTTTGACATCCATATTTCTCCTCCTGCAGGCTGCTGATGAGCTGGTTGCTGACGGGCTGGTCCTGGGGCTGGTTGCTGACGGGCTGGTCCTGGGGCTGGCTGAGTGTCAATCTCATCCTCTTCTTCCAACTCACTGTCAGACTCCGAATTGACAGAGACATGATCTTCATATTTGGAAAATTCTTCATCTTCCAAAGTGGAAGACGCTCCTTCCACACTAGCTTCTCTCTCTGCAAAAATTATTTCTAAGGCCCTCTGAGCAGAGATTCTATTTGCCATACTGATTGAGGAGCCACACATGCAAAGCTTTTTTATTTGTTGTGTCCCTCCCCAATTTGCACCTGGCTGGGGTAGTGTGTGGGAAAATGTATCTGTAATGGTCTTATGTGTAGCTGGTGTAGAGAGTCAGGCGCAGGACAGCAGATATGAGTAATACAACATACTTTACTCAAAAAGACAAATATACAAAGTAAAATCACGAGCTCACAAAGATGGACCGAATTACAATAAACAATCACTCACAAACACAACATGGGGAACAGAGGGTTAAATAATAAACAAGTCATTGGTTGACTGAAGCCAGGTGTGTAAGACAAAGACAGAACAAATGGAAAATGAAAAGTGGATCGGCGGTGGCTAGAAAGCCGGTGACGTCGACCGCCGCCCGAACAAGGAGAGGGACCGACTTCGACGGAAGTCGTGACAGTATCGAAATAATGTATTATAATAACATTGTGCAGGTTCCCGCAAAACGTTGTATAGTTTCACACACTACAAAGGGTCAAGGGTGTGAGAAAAGCGGGAGACAGGCAGACAGGCAGGGAGACAGACAGGTTATGACATTGATATTGATAGAAATATGATATTTTAGAACAAAAAAATATTCAATGTATCATATTTATTTTAGTAAACATTGAAAATGGGTCCCACAGACCCGAACACCGCATATTGGTTAAACTTAGTTCAACATTTAATATTACTATTTGGTATTTGGTTTCATATTCCTAGCACGCAGTGACTACATCAAGCTTATGACTCCACAAGCATTTTTGTTTTGGTTGTGTTTTAGATTATGTTGTGCCCAATAATGAAACGAATGGTATATAATGTAGTGTAATGTTGAAGTAACTTTAATTGTAAATAAGAATATACTCTTTTTCTGAACACCTTTACATTAATGTGGATGCTACCACGATTACAGATAATCATAAATATTTTGTGAATAATGATAACATGCTAACCCAGCGGTTCCCAAACTAGGGGTTGTGGCCATGTTTTTGTATATATATACAAAAAAGAATATTTTAATATTGGCTCTGTATCTCGAAATCATTATAATGTGGTTAATCTTACCAATTTAAATGAAAATTATTCAAATCTATTGTTCTGTCTCACGATTCCCGAGCATGAAGGTGCACAGGGAATGTTCAGTGTGCTGTGTGGCTACATTGACCCATAACAGATTCCATATGGGTCCGAATGGCGCGGCGTTTCACAGCTCCGTCTACAAGACTCTAGTTATGAATGTTTCTCCCTCCGGATGCATTGTATGATACACCGAGAGCAACAGGCGGCAAAGAGCTGAGCACAGATCTCAGACATGTACTGCAGCAGGTAACTTTGACTGTAAACTACATCAAACCACATCCACTGCACCGCCTGCTCGTACAACTATGTGGAGATATGGGATCAGATCTGTTGTCATTCACAATGAATGTAAAAAAAAACTGACTTGGTGGACTTTTTTGTGTAATGAAAAGAAAATGTGACTCCTTGCCTATATAACAGAAATATTTTGGAAACTGAAATAACTAAACGCAAGCATGCTGGGAAAATACACAAACATTCTACAGATGAGTGACACAATCAATGGATTCAGAGGAAAGAATTCTTATTGGAGAAAAGTTAACCAAGCCCCCTTCCCTCGGCTGTGCATGTATCTAACAGAAAACAGCATCAGTAAGTGTCCCACACGAGTGATGACTGCATACCTACAAACGCTTGGAAGAGCACCTTGTGACCTGCTTCCCAATCCGTTTTGACTGTGATCCTGGCTCTGTTGACATGCCGGTAAGTAAAATCGAACAGCTGATCGACCTGTCATGTGACCGAATGCGTTCAGGGGTCACTAAAGAAGAGTTTTGGTTCCTGACTCAAAGGGAATACCCTATCTTCTTCCTCTGAGCATTAATGCCACGTTCAAAACAACTGGGAACTGGGAACTCGGAAATCTCCCACTTCCGACTTCAGTGCATTCAAGACAACTGGGAACTCTGAAAAAACTCTGAACAGTCATCCAACTCGAAATTCCAACTCAGGATCTTGGGCATCTTTCTAGAGCTCCGATTTTCCGACTTCATATTTTTCTGAGTTCCCAGTTGTCTTGAAAGCACCATAAAACTGGTGGTAACCTTCGTCAGCTCATGTCTGTGTGAAGCTGGATTCAGTGCTCTCGTCTGCACTGGTCCAATCCCTCTAAGGGATTGTGCACAGTTTTTGGCCAAACTTTGGGGGAAGACATCGAAACCAGATGAGTTCCAAACAGTTCATATTGCAGGCTATGCTGCCACTACACCTGCTGCACCTGATGCTGGAGAGCTGGTGGGAGGTTGACACCTCACACCCCATTGTAAATTAAAGGAGAGGAGATCATGAGACTCCCTCTCCAAATTCAGGGATTAAGAATGAACGTATCAGGCCAGAGAGGCGTGTAGCTGCAGCTCATGTCCAATGTGGTTTGAGCTGTCCTAAGTAAAGTTTCTAGAAAAGCACATTTAAGTGGGACCATTCTACTACTCTTTTCAAACCATCGTATTCTACTACTCTCATCCCCCCACTGGGAACCATTGACACGGCTGGCTAGCCTATCTTCAAAGAAGCATCTCCCAGAGCGAATGGAAGAATAACAGTATAAGAGATGGGTGGGGACTCCTTTTGGAAAATCAGAGCCTGACAAGCATGCGGCACAATGGCACTACACCCTTTCCAGAAGGCCTGGCTCAGACAGAAAAACACCAAGAACCAGGACATTTACAGGTAAATACAGTCATGATTTCTTACTCCAAACGGGTGGCGGTTTGTGTGCAAAGTATCTGATTACTGTGAGAGTCATTTCTAAATGTAACAAAGTATTATGTCTCTGTCTCTCTTGCTCACCCTCTCCATCACTTTTGTAACAAGTCTCAATATTGTGTCAGTCCGCTAGGGACCTGTTTCTAAATGTATTAAGTGTGTATGTTTATCCTGTGTTACCATTCAGTTAGCTAGTAAATAAGTAATTAAACCAATTTGTGTCGTACTGATTCATAAGTAAGGCTGTTTTTTTTGCAGATGCCGAGGTTACGACTGTTCAGAATGATGATACGATACGAAGTTATGATTAACACGTTGACTGTTTCATGGATGTGATAGGCAAAGACCTTTAAGGTGTCATGGATGTGATAGGTAAAGACCTTTACAGTTTCATGGATGTGATAGGTAAAGACCTTTAGAGTTTCATGGATGTGATAGGTAAAGACCTTTAGAGTTTCATGGATGTGATAGGTAAAGACCTTTAGAGTTTCATGGATGTGATAGGTAAAGACCTGTAGAGTTTCATGGATGTGATAGGCAAAGACCTTTAGAGTTTCATGGATGTGATAGGTAAACACCTTTAGAGTTTCATGGATGTGATAGGTAAAGACCTTTAGAGTTTCATGGATGTGATAGGTAAAGACCTTTAGAGTTTCATGGATGTGATAGGTAAAGACCTTTAGAGTTTCATGGATGTGATAGGTAAAGACCTGTAGAGTTTCATGGATGTGATAGGCAAAGACCTTTAGAGTTTCATGGATGTGATAGGTAAAGACCTGTAGAGTTTCATGGATGTGATAGGCAAAGACCTTTAGAGTTTCATGGATGTGATAGGTAAAGACCTTTAGAGTTTCATGGATGTGATAGGTAAAGACCTTTAGAGTTTCATGGATGTGATAGGTAAAGACCTTTAGAGTTTCATGGATGTGATAGGTAAAGACCTGTAGAGTTTCATGGATGTGATAGGTAAAGACCTTTAGAGTTTCATGGATGTGATAGGTAAAGACCTTTAGAGTTTCATGGATGTGATAGGCAAAGACCTGTAGAGTTTCATGGATGTGATAGGTAAAGACCTTTAGAGTTTCATGGATGTGATAGGTAAAGACCTTAAGAGAAGACATGTAAAGACATGTAGAGTTTCATGGATGTGATAGGTAAAGACCTTTAATAGTGTATATCCCACTGGAACTTTGTCTCCCTTTACACACTAAGGCAGGGATTCTATCCAAGGTGCATAGTTGACAAGCACAATGCGCTATCCACAATACACATTTTAATTTAAGGCAATTTAATAAAATTAATGAATAAAGCTCTCTAACAGAAAGCCATTTATACTGAGTGTACAACACATTAACAACACTTTCCTGATATTGAGTTGCACCCCCCAAACCCCCCACCCCCTATGGTGTCGAAACTTTACACAGGGATGCTTCCCATGTTGACTTCAATGCTTCCCATAGTTGTTTCAAGTTGGCTGAATGTCCTTTGAGGGGTGGAAAATTCGTGATACACAAGGGAAACTGTAGCGAAAAACCCAGCAGCGTCTCAGGTCCATCTTTAACCTGTCTCCTCCCCTTCATCTTTAACCCGTTTCCTCCCCTTCATCTTTAACCCGTCTCCTCCCCTTCATCTTTAACCTGTCTCCTCCCCTTCATCTTTAACCCGTTTCCTCCCCTTCATCATTAAACTGTCTCCTCCCCTTCATCTTTAACCCGTCTCCTCCCCTTCATCTTTAACCTGTCTCCTCCCCTTCATCTTTAACCTGTCTCCCCCCTTCATCTTTAACCCGTCTCCTCCCCTTCATCTTTAACCCGTCTCCTCCCCTTCATCTTTAACCTGTCTCCTCCCCTTCATCTTTAACCTGTCTCCTCCCCTTCATCTTTAACCCGTCTCCTCCCCTTCATCTTTAACCTGTCTCCTCCCCTTCATCTTTAACCTGTCTCCTCCCCTTCATCTTTAACCTCTCTCCCCCTTCATCTTTAACCTGTCTCCTCCCCTTCATCTTTAACCTGTCTCCTCCCCTTCATCTTTAACCTGTCTCCTCCCCTTCATCTTTAACCTGTCTCCTCCCCTTCATCTTTAACCCGTCTCCTCCCCTTCATCTTTAACCTGTCTCCTCCCCTTCATCTTTAACCTGTCTCCTCCCCTTCATCTTTAACCTGTCTCCTCCCTTCATCTTTAACCTGTCTCCTCCCCTTCATCTTTAACCTGTCTCCTCCCCTTCATCTTTAACCTGTCTCCTCCCCTTCATCTTTAACCTGTCTCCTCCCCTTCATCTACACTGATTGAAGTGGATTTAACAAGTTACATCAATAAGGGACCATAGCTTTCATCTGGATTCACCTGGTCAGTCTATGTCATGGAAAGAGCAGGTGTTCATAATGTTTTGACTTGTCCCCAAGGCATTTCTATTTGATCGCCAAACATTCCTGTAAAAAACCCAACGATAAAGCCTCGGGCTGTTAGTGGCAGGTGCAGCCAACTCAGCTGCCCTGCGCGCCGGGTAGGCAAACTGTTGCCATTTCATGTGTCTGAAGGTACAAACTCTGTCTTCCCGGTGGGCCTGGAGAGGAAATCAAGTGCCTATGACACCGCTGGCCAATCAGATTGCTCAGATGATAGAGTCTGCAGTAAAGTAGCAGGCATAAAAGAAAGCTTAGGCAAAATTGATACTGTGAGATTTCAAAACGTTTAAAAACATAACTAGAGAGAGACTGTCAACGAATACAGCAAAGAGCTGCTGTTTTTGTGAGTGAGTTCATGTTTAAGTTCTTACTCAGCACTGTCAACACTGTTCTTCTGTCAGCACTGTTCTTCTGTCAGCACTGTTCTTCTGTCAACACTGTTCTTCTGTCAACACTGTTCTTCTGTCACCACTGTTCTTCTGTCAACACTGTTCTTTTGTCAGCACTGTTCTTCTTTCAGCACTGTTCTTCATATTTCCACTCAGCGCTACAACAAGCAGTGCAGAAGTAATCAATGAGTAGGAAAGTGCATCTATAGACCTGCATTGTTGTTATTGTTTGCGGATTGGGTCTTTTTTATTATCAAGGAATATTTCACTTTCTCTGTTCATAGGAGTAACAACATGAATTGGTGCATGAGGCAGAAATAATACGGTGGAGTTTTGCCATCAGCTGGAAGACGGTGTTCCTTTTTGATCAGTGTCAGTGGAGGAAAGGGAGAACGGAGGGCTGTTGAGAGATGGACCCTCAGTCTGCTGCTCTCTCCCTCCGCTGAGACTGACCCTCAGTCTGCTGCTCTCTCCCTCTGCTGAGACTGACCCTCAGTCTGCTGATCTCTCCCTCTGCTGAGACTGACCCTCAGTCTGCTGTTCTCTACCGCCGTTAAGACTGACCCTCAGTCTGCTGCTCTCTCCCTCTGCTGAGACTGACCCTCAGTCTGCTGCTCTCTCCCTCCGTTGAGACTGACCCTCAGTCTGCTGCTCTCTACCGCCGTTAAGACTGACCCTCAGTCTGCTGTTCTCTACCGCCGCTGAGACTGACCCTCAGTCTGCTGCTCTCTCCCTCTGCTGAGACTGACCCTCAGTCTGCTGCTCTCTCCCTCCGCTGAGACTGACCCTCAGTCTGCTGTTCTCTACCGCCGTTAAGACTGACCCTCAGTCTGCTGCTCTCTCCCTCTGCTGAGACTGACCCTCAGTCTGCTGCTCTCTCCCTCCGCTGAGACTGACCCTCAGTCTGCTGATCTCTCTCCCTCCGCTGAGACTGACCCTCAGTCTGCTGCTCTCTCCCTCCACTGAGACTGACCCTCAGTCTGCTGCTCTCTCCCTCCGCTGAGACTGACCCTCAGTCTGCTGTTCTCTACCGCCGTTAAGACTGACCCTCAGTCTGCTGATCTCTCTCCCTCCGCTGAGACTGACCCTCAGTCTGCTGCTCTCTCCCTCCGCTGAGACTGACCATCAGATGCAGGCTCCATCAGCCCAGTAAAATAAAAAGCAAATTATGTAAATGTATGCTCACTCAGCTGTGCCCCACAAGTAATACAACAATGGATCTATTACCGGTGTGATCATATAGCCTATCTCATATTGTGAAATATAATTTAAAAAAAGGTCAATTCAAGCAAAGCCAGTATGCAGTGATAATGTATTGAGCATCTAGCTTACTGCACAAACCTCACTGCTACAGTACTGTTTTTAATTGGTTCATGTTGCAAAGGCGTACATTTCTTAAGTCAAGTTAATAAAAATCAGAGTGGTAGATCTCAGCATTTTGACCCCGAAAGAGATCTTGACTCAGAAAAGGTTGGTGACCACTGATCTAACATAACTGTTGGTTGGGATGTGTATTTCCCTGAGGGCCACCAGGGGGAGTCATACATACAGCTGACCTCTAGTACAACACCACTACATTTCTGATGAACACCATAGTTACAGTAACTAACACATACACTATGTCAACTGTTATAATAAGCAGCCTTACTGCTTATTACTGTTGACTATGAAAATGATTGGTTCTGGAATAGTTTGGCAGTTTGTGACTGGTTCAGGTTGTATGAGGCCACTCTGTAAACGACAGAGACAGTCAATTCCTGATGAACAAGTCAACAAAAATGAGGTCAACTAATAATTAAGAGGCTACATTTTGGCTGTATTCAAATAGTCTACGTTTCTCCAGAAGTGTGCACTCATTCCCTCCCCTTCGTGTATTTATTCTTATATTAGTAATACCACACTACATACTCCATTACAACGTCCAAAATAACTAGGAGAAATAAGGAAATTGATATGTTTAAAGTTGTATTCAGTATTGTGGCGCCCTGAGGGGTTGACACCTATCAGCCTCACCAGCGCCATAAACCATGTCGTCAGCCTGGAAGTTATTCAGTGTGTGTTGCCAGGACAACAACCTCTCTCTTAACGTTATCAAGACAAAAGAGATGATTATGGACTACAGGAAAAGGAGGACCGAGCACGCCCCCATTCTCATCGATGGGGCTGTAGTGGAGCAGGTTGAGAGCTTCAAGTTCCTTAGTGTCCACATCACCAACAAACTAACATGGTCCAAACACACACCACCACCACCAGCTTTCATATGTTCTCATGTTCTGAGCAAGGAACAGTAGTGAAGAGGGCACAACAAAACCTATTCCCCCTCAGGAGACTGAAAATATTTGGCATGGGTTCTCAGATCCTCAAAAGGTTGTACAGCTGCACAATCGAGAGCATCACTGCCTGGTATGGCAATTGCTTGGCCTCTGACAGCAAGGCACTACAGAGAAGAGGTCGACCGATTAATCGGGATGGCTGATTAATTAGGGCCGATTTCAAGTTTTCATAACAATCGGATATCGGTATTTTTGGCGCCAATTTGCAGATTTAAAAATATATATATTTTTATTTATTTATTATACCTTTATTTAACTAGGCAAGTCAGTTAAGAACACATTCTTATTTTCAATGACGGCCTAGGAACGGTGGGTTAACTGCCTTGTTCAGTGGCAGAACGACAGATTTTCACCTTGTCAGCTCGGGGGCTTCAATCTTGCAACCTTACAGTTAACTAGTCCAACGCAATAACAACCTGCCTCTCTCTCGTTGTACTCCACAAGGAGACTGCCTGTTACGCGAATGCAGTAAGACAAGGTAAGTTGCTAGCTAGCATTACACTTATCTTATAAAAACAATCAATCACAATCACGAGTTAACTACACATGGTTGATGATATTACTAGATATTTTCTAACGTGTCCTACGTTGCGTATAATCTGACTGAGCATACAAGCATACAAGTATCTAAGTATCTGACTGAGCGGTGGTAGGCAGCAGCAGGCTGTACACATTCATTCAAACAGCACTTTAGTGCGTTTTGCCAGCAGCTCTTCGTTGTGCGTCAAGCATTGCGCTGTTTATGATTTCAAGCCTATCAACTCCCGATGAGGCTGGTGTAACCGAAGTGAAATGGCAAGCTAGTTAGCACGCACTAATAGCGTTTCAAACATCACTTGCTCTGAGCCTTCTAGTAGTTGTGAAATTGTGTTGCTGGTTCGAGCCCAGGGAGGAGCGAGGAGAGGGACAGAAGCTATACTGTTACACTGGCAATACTAATGTGTCTATAAGAACATCCAATAGTCAAAGGTTAATGAAATACAAATGGTATAGAGAGAAATAGTCCTATAATTCCTATAACTACAACCTAAAACTTCTTACCTGGGAATATTGAAGACTCATGTTAAAATGAACCACCAGCTTTCATATGTTCTCATGTTCTGAGCAAGGAACTGAAACGTTAGCTTTCTTACATAGCACATATTGCACTTTTATTGCACGGTACCCCCTGTATATAGCCTCCACATTGACTCTGTACCGGTACCCCTGTATATAGCCTCCACATTGACTCTGTACCGGTACCCCCTGTATATAGCCTCCACATTGACTCTGTACCGGTACCCCCTGTATATAGCCTCCACATTGACTCTGTACCGGTACCCCCTGTATATAGCCTCCACATTGACTCTGTACCGGTACCCCCTGTATATAGCCTCCACATTGACTCTGTACCGGTACCCCTTGTATATAGCCTCCACATTGACTCTGTACCGGTACCCCCTGTATATAGCCTCCACATTGACTCTGTACCGGTACCCCCTGTATATAGCCTCCACATTGACTCTGTACCGGTACCCCTGTATATAGCCTCCACATTGACTCTGTACCGGTACCCCCTGTATATAGCCTCCACATTGACTCTGTACCGGTACCCCCTGTATATAGCCTCCACATTGACTCTGTACCGGTACCCCCTGTATATAGCCTCCACATTGACTCTGTACCGGTACCCCTTGTATATAGACTCCACATTGACTCTGTACCGGTTCCCCTTGTATATAGCCTCCACATTGACTCTGTACCGGTACCCCCTGTATATAGCCTCCACATTGACTCTGTACTGGTACCCCTTGTATATAGCCTCGCTATTTTTATTTTACTACTGCTGTTTAATTATTTGTTACTTTTATTTTCAATGTTTTACTTATCTATTTTTTACTTAACACTTATTTCTTCTTAAAACTTTTTAAAGCATTGTTGGTTAAGGGCTTGTAAGTAAGCATTTCACTGTAAGGTCTACACCTGTTGTATTCAGCGCATGTGACAAATACAATTTTATTTGATTTGAATGCGCACGCTGGCTTGCAAGTGATCACAGCTGACCTCCATAGACTAGATAAGGATGTCTCTACCACGCAAAACAGCCACCACACTTATCAGCTGGTAGTTTTCCCTCACTCAGCGGAAAAGAGTGAGAGATCATGTGGCCATAAAAGTAGACAAAGAAGAAATTGAATACTTTAAAATGGAGAAATCCCTCAATGGTGCTGTCACAGAAGCCATCATGGTGCATATACAAAGAAGGGCCCTCTATCTACCTCTATTGTTTTCCCCTCACTCGGGGGCAAGGACTGAGAGCGAGAAATGGTGCCACCAATTGGCTGTGATCTCTAAAAGAGATGCCGGTTAAAATGTAGGTAAAACAGTCCAGTAAGAGGACAGATAATGACCAGTAGAACACAGATGTACAGAACATACGTTTCTTGCCACGCTCCAGACATACACACACACACGTGGTAGTAGAAGAAGTATTGATGCATTGTGAATGGTGATAGTGTGTCTACAAGAGAAGACAAGAGAACACTAGTCTCGCATAATACACTATACAGGACCAACTAGAATAGACAACGGTGGTAGGTTAGCACGCTAGGCTAGTAGGCCACAAGCTGTGGATTGGTATAGCAAGTAGCAGCTATCCTAGAGCTAGCATGCAATGTGGCTAGGTCAACAATAACAAGGTCACGGGGTAGCCATTTGGCGTTATGCAATATACAAATATGACGGCCATCTTAAGTCATATGTTAACATTGGGTCCAGGCTGTCGTGTCTGGTCTGAATACTGAAACATGTAAAAGCAAAGACCCCTGACCAACCAAAGTCCACTTTCATGGTTATCCACACACTATCACACGACAGTGATGTTTGGGATAGTCTAGGAAGATGCCCGACCATGCAGGAAACGCCCAGTTGGTAAATTGCCATGGAGTGCAGGGGTTTACAGAGATGTCCTCAACCTGCACTCTTAGAGACCACTGAGGGTTCCGAGAAGGAGTTGGGGTTCTCCTACCCCAGATAGGGTCTTTGATTAGCTGACCACGGTTGGTTCACTCTGGTCAGGACAGGAGACTTTCCCAGGCAGTGTTCTAGAAGCAGAGGTGTGAACATGTGGGGGGACAGAGTGACTGGAAAACAATGGTGAGCCCATCCCCAGAGTACCTCAGCTCTTTGCAGGGAAATACAGTCAGGCAGAGTTGAGAGTCTGGGTGACTATGGTCAGAGAATTTTCTACGGAGAGTGCAGGTAGATGTGTTTGCAAGTTTGATTTGCTGAACATTTAAGCTGAATTCTTAAACACATCATTTAGGTTGTAACTTTATCGACAGTAAAATAAATGTTGTTATGAAATGTACCCCTGTGTCACGAGCCTCTGTAGTAGAAGCTGAGAGCCTATTTCTGGTCAATGGCAGCACACCTCTTCACATGCTGCCACAGGTATTATGTTTCATATCTTTATGTAGTGGACACGATTTGTATTCACGCTCTCGTGACGAGTACAGCTCTGCCTGAGACTTGTTTTCCCAAAATGTCACCCTTCAAACCGAGGGGATTTACTCCTATTGGCTCTTGGTCTAATGGTGAAGATACTGGCGCGACATGCAAGACATCCACTATTTGATCCTGGCAGTTACATTTACCGACTTCAACATCGATGGTCACATACTGACGTTTGGTGTCAACTGTCAAAAGTTTGCATAGATCCACTTTCCTAGTGGAGCCATATGCCGTTATGCCCCTTTAGTCAAACAGATTATTTTAATGTCACATATAAAGTTCAGTGGAAGTTGTATCAATATTCATATACCAACTGAAATGTGATATAGAATGATAGCATAGAGTGGAGTTTTTTTAAATCTGGTTTGTTGCCTGAGGCGATTTTGAAAGAGTTGAATAGACGTTGAATGATGAGACTCATTAGGTCAAATTCACCCATCATAGTTCAGTTAAACCTCTGCGGTATAAATGCAAAACCTCTCCTGTCGTAAACATTTAGTGTACGTTGGAGTCTTTTGCACAACTATTCCTCAGAGAGATCATTTGCATACAAACAGCCAGATAAAAAGCCAACTAGGCCATGGCTATGACTTGTGTCAGTCCCAAAAGTTCAACTGAAGACACCAACTGAATTGAACTTCCCCAGGGGGGAATTGATTCGTCTCAGGCCGTTTACACATTATTCTGTTCTTCTTTTTGTTCTTCCACATACTCTATGTCTGGTTATGCATCATGACTAGGTCCCCAAAGTTTTCCTGAGCATTTGTCCTGACTGGGGGGAGCTCTGGGCCCAATTAGTAGGCCGTCACTGGCTATAACTGGCATGTTTTTCCTTTTCATGTCACTCTCATAATTGGATAGAGTTAGGATTTAGGGATGCAGTTGAGTATAACTACAATTATGTTATTTTACAGGTAGTTTATTATTGAGTTCATTTTGCAATCCCCCAGGAAACACACACACACACACACACACACACACACACACACACACACACACCTTACAAGCACCCTATCAGAGTTAGAATTTGAAACACCGACCGGGTAACAGGCATGTCTCTCTAACCTCTGGGCTACCTGAACACCCCTTTATGGATTCATTCAAATAATTACATTTTACATATGTAAAGTCACAGTACCAAAGAATCAGACAATCAGATGAAGTTGATTAGCATGCTGGACACTGGTTGGTGGATATGTTCTGAGATACGGGGCCAGAATATGTTTAAAAACACAGATGTTTCCTCTGGAAAGTACAGCGGTCATGAAGACTATGAAGATCCTGAGCAGTGTTCTGATACTCTCCCTGATGTTGGCCGAGACCACGTTGGGCGACATTCAGAAGAGAGTGGTCGGGGGAAACACATGCAGACCCACTGAAAGGCGATACCATGTCCGTTTGACAGCTAAAACTCCATCGAACGGATTGGAAAAGGTCTGCGGCAGTTCTCTGATCACCAACATGTGGCTTCTAACCGCCGCCCGCTGTTGGCCTGCTGGACCAGAATGGAAGATGTATGCAGAAGTAGGGGGACATCCAGGCCCTGTGAAACCTCAAGTAGAAATCAAATGGAAGATGATACATAAAGATAAGAAAGGGAAAAGCCATGACATCATGCTACTGCAGTTACCAACTCCTGTTCCGGGAACTATTCCAGGTCCTGGGGTTGATCCAATCCCTCTTGGTGATTGTACACAATTTTTGGCCAAACTTCGGGGGAAGACATCTAAACCAGAAGAGTTCAAAACAGTTCAGATTGCAGGCTATGCTGCCACTGCACCTGCTGCACCTGACGCTGGAGTACCTGATGCTGAGGACCCTGCTGCTGAAGCCCCTGATGCTGCCAACACCAAAGTCCTACATTGTGCAGAGCTGGATGTTATGAAATGTGACGCCTCCGTGGCAAAGTCCCATCAAGACATCTTCTGTGCACAACGTGCCGGAGTGGAAACCTGTAGAAGTGACTCTGGAGCAGGTGCGCTGAGGACAATGGTGAAGAATGTTCTGCAGCGGCAATCATCATGGATGTCTGCAAGTACAAAGATTGGATAAAGAAGGTAATTGGAAAATAAAGAAGAAAACTGACCGTTTTCATTTGATTAACATCAAAAGCTGATTATTCTGGACATTCACCAACAACACACTGTCTCTGGACATTCACCAACAACACACTGTCTCTGGACATTCACCAACAACACATTAACTAGGATACTACTTCAGTAAAATAATTAATGAACTAAATATACATTTAAACACTAATAAATCTTTTACTGTTGACGATTAAAATGATTGGTTCTGGAATAAGCGGTTTGTTGTTTGTTCTATGAGACACAAAAATGAGTCCAAAATGGCACCCTATTTCTTATTTACTGCACTACATTTGACCAGGTCCCATATGTGTCTGGTAAAAAGTGTACTATACCCCTGCCTTCCCCTTCTCTCCCCCGCCCTTCCAACATTTCCATTTACCCCCCCCACACTTAGAGGGGTCATGATTTGTAATTCTCTCTCTCTCACTCTCTCTCTCTCTCCCCCCTCTCTCTCTCTCTCTCTCTCTCTCTCTCTCTCTCTCTCTCCCCCTCTCTCTCTCTCTCTCTCTCTCTCCCCCTCTCTCTCTCTCTCTCTCTCTCTCTCTCTCTCTCTATTCAAGTACATTTCCATTCAAGGGCTTTATTGGCATGGGAAACATATGTTAACATTATCAAAGCAAGTAACGTAGATAATAAACAAAAGTGAAATAACCAATCAAAATTAATAGTAAACATTACAATCACAAAAGTTATAAAAGAATAAAGACATTTCAAGAATTATATTATGTGCAAATAGTTAAAGTACAAAAGGGAAAATAAATATACACATATTGGTAGTTTGTTTCAGTGAGCATTGCCCTGCTATTGAGAAAGGCCGCCGTAGGCAGACCTGGCTCTCAAGAGAAGACAGGCTATGTGCACACTGCCCACAAAATGAGGTGGAAACTGAGCTGCACTTCCTAACTTCCTGCCAAATGTATGACCATATTAGAGACACGTATTTCCCTCATTACACACTTGAGCTTTTTTGTTGAACTGAATTGTTGAACTTCATATGCATAATCTCCAGCACCACCCCAAAATCAACATATGTGAAAATAGCGAGTTTCTATGTTTAGCAGTCAAAAAGACAGAGGAAGATCAGTGTTTCGATATATAAGCAAAATATGATTCAGAACATAGAGCCTGTTCCTCTCTCGGCTCCTTCCTTCCTAGTCACCATGCTTCTACATCTGTATTGTTTGCTCTCTGGGGTTTTAGGCTGATGTATAAAGGGCTTTATAAATACATTTGATTGAATGATTGAAGTATTTTAATGTATTATGTTTGGTTCTCTACTACATAATGGTAAACCTCTCCTGTCGAAAAGATTTAGTGTCTTTAGGAGTCTTCTGCACAACTCTATTCCTCAAAGATCATTTGCATAGAAAGGGGCCAGACAAGGCACTAACTGCCAAGTACATTAAATTAACTTGTCTCACTGAAGTTACAAATGTTGAATTATTCAATTGTACTTTATTGTCATCCACAGACCAGAAATAGCACACTGATTACAAAAATATTGTAATCAGATTGCAGATACTTTTGAAAAACTAGATTACAGATAATTTTAAAAAGGCACAAATTGAAGTTTGTTCCACCTGAGCAAGTCTAACTACTATGATGACACACCAAATGTGTTTGATGGATCGTGGGAAAAGAGCAAGAATAGGCTTTTGTAGGCTTCAGTCCAAGCTATGTCTTCCAATGGTGCGAATGCTGTCGGCATCCAAAGATTATCCAACTTGAATAAACGCTTGGAGGTAAGGATGACAGCAGTGGTGTAGTCTATGGCGATACGGATATCACTTATTATTGATGTGAATCACGCTGTTGCTCTCTCATTTAGCTATTTGCGCCTTGCGGAATGTGTTTTTGAACCCAATGATGGTTTAATGCAATAAGTTTAAGCTGCCTATCAATCATTGTTTTTTAAGGCAATGGACAGCTAGTGAAAGATGCGCTTTTGCAACAGCTGCATAGTGGGGATCCCAGACTATGGAATAGAAGTGTTTTTTTAAATACATTATATATATTAATGTAGAGATATAATTTAATCATACTATTATATGTAGTAGAAGGTGATGGGTTAAAAGAAGCCTACATAACCAACCCATAAAGTAAAATTTAACATTCATGTTATCACGCCATGGCCTTAGTTAACTTTGTTTTCTTTATTATTTTGGTTAGGTCAGGGTGTGACATGGGGGATTTATGTGTTTGGCTTGTCTCTGGGTTTTGTAGATGTATGGGGTTGTGTTCATCCTAGGTGTTTATGTAAGTCTATGGTTGCCTGGATTGGTTCTCAATCAGAGGCAGGTGTTTATCGTTGTCTCTGATTGGGAACCATATTTTGGCAGCCATATTCTTTGGGTATTTTGTGGGTGATTGTTTCCTGTGTCAGTGTTTGTGCCACACGGGACTGTTTCGTTGCCAGTTCACTTTATTATTTTGTATCTGTGTTTAGGTTTTCTTATTAAAAACCATGGACACCTACTCTAATCTGTTTTTCAACACATTGCTTCAAGGCAGAATGCTTTTGTTTTGTTTTATTGTGATAAGACACTCAATGGTTAGATTTTGCAGATCAGTTTATCAAAATATTGTAATTTCATGGAATAATTTAAAAAATACTATTCACATTTTTGACAGATGCATATTTTGCATATATTTACACATAAAATGACACTTTAAATCAAAACGACACAAGATATTCAAAAAAGCCTCTGTAAAAGTCTGACTATAAGACCTAAGAACCTGTGTGTGGAATAATGAGTGTGCGTTCTATGAAGACTGAGAACAATAAATTGGTGCACCGGGAACATGTCATTTTGAGAAATTGGCCGATATAGACTAATGCAATTAATATGTACTTACCATTACTTACCATTGTCACCAAAGTGCTGTCGAGCCACAATTTGTTCATCACATTTGTTATAGCAGTGGCTCCCTCATTGAGCTTGGCTACTGCCTTACTGGCTGCTCTGTCAATGCGGCTTTTGCCCACGACGGCAGTTCTGGGGCATCGCGACCATATTACAGAGTTCAGACGTTCATCTGCATTCTGGGATCCTCCGTGCTACATTCTTTTGAGGACGTTAACATTTGACATCTTATGATATACAGGTACCGTTTTCTGTGCAACCTCTACTAAAACATATATGGCCTCCAAGGGTTTTGTGACAGGGTGAATCTTCAACATTTTCTATGATTCGCTGGTACCAGCACCAATGAATAATATAATAATACAATGAACACCCCTATCCCGTAGTTGGAAGTGAATCGTCTCTTATGCCAAGTGTCATGGAAGGATACATGAATGTCTATGATGTCATCCTCATCCTCCTTCAGCAACACTGCTATGTCTGGCTCTATATCTGCGTATATTTACATTTGCAGTACTCTCCATTGATTGTAGCCCTCTCCGAATCTTTGCAACTGAAGTGCGAGGGAAAAGTACATATTATGTCTGTCGACATTCCAGATATAACTGCAGGACTAAATATCAGCATGTTATACTATGTAAATATTAGCATATCAGCGTGTTACACTATGTAAATATTAGCATATCAGCGTGTTACACTATGTAAATATTAGCATATCAGTGTGTTACACTATGTAAATATTAGCATATCAGCATGTTACACTATGTAAATATTAGCATATCAGCATGTTACACTATGTAAATATTAGCATATCAGGATGTTACACTATGTAAATATTAGCATACCAGCATGTTACACTATGTAAATATTAGCATATCAGCATGTTACACTATGTAAATATTAGCATATCAGCGTGTTACACTATGTAAATACTAGCATATCAGCATGTTACACTATGTAAATATTAGCATATCAGCGTGTTACACTATGTAAATATTAGCATATCAGCATGTTACACTATGTAAATATTAGCATATCAGTATGT
The DNA here is from genome assembly GCF_036934945.1 of Oncorhynchus masou masou. Lineage (NCBI taxonomy): Eukaryota > Metazoa > Chordata > Actinopteri > Salmoniformes > Salmonidae > Oncorhynchus > Oncorhynchus masou. Next base: position 38,879 of record NW_027005826.1, on the reverse strand, counting down.
TACACTATGTAAATATTAGCATATCAGCATGTTACACTCTGTAAATATTAGCATATCAGCGTGTATTTACTTTATGTAAAGCAATGACACTGTAGGCCTGTGTGACAGTCTCATTGTAAAGTTATGTTTTACTATCACTGTGTTTTGTTAACTTTGAATGCATTTGCTGGAGCAAGAAAATACAGATTATTTATACACAGGAAGTCACCTGACAATAATGTGCGACTCTCCCTTTTTATTTACCTGTCATTCTCCTGTCATGTCTCTGATATGAGCTGAGAACCAAGGAAGAAATCCCTAGGACTTTCAGTCCAGTGTTTAGACAATTAAGGCAAATCAAATCATGTACAAGTTGGTTTATTTGAGATGTAGAATAAAAACCACTGTTGGCTGGCTGCTGTCTGGTTGATCGCTGCTCGTTGTCATCTTCATCTCAACTCATTTGCGTCTCAACGCGCTGCTGCGGGCTACCGGCTTTTCCTCCTCTACCCTGTACTGCCACTGCCTCGATCGGCCTTTCATTCACTGCTTTTCTCCTATTGGCTAACTGAGATCGTCTATTTTTATTCACATACTGTAGGAATACTCTTCGAGATTTTCTCATTTTGTCTCTCTTTACATTTGTCTCTCTTCTTCGCGGGAGATATTTTCAAACAAGAAAGCGCTGTGCGGCATGTGAGGCATTTTAACCAATTAGGTTGCCGGAAAGGGCCTTTAAATGCCAGTAACCAATCGGATGTCAGGAAATTACTCATCTTTCCGCACGAAGCACCACGTTAACAACGCATATAGCCATGTATGGACTATCTAACGATATGCTCCGGAAAACAAACTTCTGAATGATAAACGATTCAACATGCAAAGTAAAAAATAATAGCGGTTGAGGTTCTGCATGAAACATACTATCAATAACAACATTTATGGTCGATGTAGGTGACGGAGTTGGGATTAAATAATACAAATAAAGTATTTATATAAATTATTGCCGATTTATTTGTGCATTTTATGAAAGTATGGAAGTTATAGTTTCAAAATATCCCAAAATCTGAAAATTGACAGATGGCAGCAAAATCACAATTTTTGCCTGTGGTGCCTGGCCTTAAGGGGAAAGTCATCGAAAAGTAACTGTCAGGATCCTCATGTGTAGGTAGTACTAGGTGAACATCCAGCCTCAGGTCAAGTCAAGCCTGCAGTAAAAATGAAAGTTACTGATACACATGCTCAACCAGACCAGCATGACATCATGCTACTGAAGTGACCTGAATCTGCCAAGGAGACAATTACGCCTGTGAATCCTCCTGACTGTTTAACTACACCTGGGTCACCTGGGTCACCTGGGTCACCTGGGTCACCTGGGTCACCTGGGTCACCTGGGTCACCTGGGTCACCTGGGTCACCTGGGTCACCTGGGTCACCTGGGCCTTCAAAGCCAAACAGAGGAAAACAGAGGACAGTGGGTAGGGAATAACAACTCTTTTTTTCTGCAAAACGATTGCTGTTGCAAAACTATTTCTGCTATGGTGTGCCCTATTTAATATGACCCGGATACCAAACAGGGATGAACCGTGAACTGATGAGAAGAAAATACTTAGAAAATGTGCTGCTCTATTAGATGAAGAGAGGAAGGGATGGGCAGTGTTCTTAAGCAATACAGAGTAACATTAGGCTACTCACCTACAAAAATTACTCTACATTTCAATTAACTTAGATTTTTCAACCCATCCCAGTTCTGCAATTCATTATTTTTTCTGCAAATGGAACTCAACGTTCTGAAAGCCTGATACAGTCATTTTATTCATCTGCTCTAGGAAGACATCTAATCTAAAACGGGGTGTTTCAGTTCAGATCGCAGGTTATGGTGCCACCCAAGCTGATTCTGACGGTAAAAGAGGTGAGATGAACACATTATAGATTATAGATAGAGTGGAATCCGATTGGTCGGAACAGCGTTGAACAGACAGGAGCGCGGGTGCTTCCTGTTTTAGCAACAAACCACGAAGGGTGATTCAAATGAAGCAGTCCCACAAGGTTGCTCTTACAGAGATACCCCATTGAATATTTCCATGGGCTGCTTGGCTCACTGACTAATGCATACCAGAGTACGATACTGTAGAAGAAGAAGCGAAGTTAGAGGGAAGATAAGGAGGTCGAAACTAAGAATACTTCAGATATATAAAGACTGTGGCACGCAAGACAGACTGTCAGTCACGCTATGAACTATCAGTAGGCTACATGGTCATGCCAGTTGAATGCAGACTTCTCTTTGTCTTTCAGAACAAAGACACCTCTTACCAATTTTGTGTCCAGTTGTATTCTTACCTTCCATGGATCCATTTGACACAAAAGGATGTATGGTGAGAGCAGAACTGCTCATAATATAACCTACTGCCATCTCGATGAATGTTGTGTGTTTGAAAGAGACAGTACTTGTTAACGTTACTATCATCTTCTATATGTGCTATCCAAGTGCTATTAACTCTCCTGCTCTCTGTCAGGTCTCATGTGTTTACACAACTAGATGAACATTATTATTAAACCAGGCAAGTCAGTTTAGAACAAATTCTTATTTTCAATGTCAATGGGTTAACTGCCTTGTTCAAGGGCAGAACAACAGATTTTTACCTGGCCAGCTCAGGGATTTGATCCAGCAACCTTTTAGTTACTGGCCAAACACTCAAATCATTAGGCTACCTGTCGGCCCGGAAACATCCTGTTCTAGATGCAGGCCACAAGCCAATCCAGACCAGCATGACATCATACTACTGAAGTTCTCACAACCTGAGACTGTTATTCAGCCAATCCATCTTCCTGACTGTGATGCTGGTGGGTAAGTTAATGATGAGGTTGTTAGGTTTTTGTTGCATTTCCGTTGTTTTGCTGGCAGAGGAGGAGCAAACAGTCGAGAAGATGTGTTTGACAACTTAGAACCAATTCTCCAAGGACAGGAAGCCTGAAACTATCCCACCCATATAGTATAACACTGAGGAGTTGATGTGAATTACCACACTTGATGGTTGTCTTTCTTACTATACACTTGTGTTGGGATCAATTCCATTTCAATTCCAGTCAATTCAGAAAGTAAACCAAATTACAATTTCAAATTTTCCTCATTGAAAAACATTGGAAGAGAATTGGAGTTGGAATTTCATTGTACTTCCTGAATTAACTGCAATTGAAATGGAATTGACACCAAACCTGCTGTACACACATGCCTTTTTCTACTAGAACTGATTTAGTAGATAGCAGAGCGTTTTACTTGCAATGATTGTGATAGTTGTATTTATTTGCTACCTTACAGTTGAATGCACTGATTTAAATTTGCTCTAGAAAGTATCTGCTCAATGACTGAAATGTTCCCAAATTCATTCAGTTTACTGTCTAACTTTCCCACGTTACATAATATCTGCAGCTACTGTAGTTTAGCTGCTGCACTTGTCCGTTAGTTGTTTAGGGTTTCTTATAACTCTTCCCACTATATACTACTAATGCAACTTGTTTTCCAACTGTTTTAACGTTTTAGCTGTTTTGCTCCTGGTAAGACGTCTAAACCAGAGTTGCTTCCTTCAGAGGAAGAGGAAGAAGAGAACCGCTACAAGTTTGCTCTTTTTTTGTTTGTCCTTTCTAATGTGTCAAGTAATTATCTTTTTGTTTTCTCATGATTTGGTTGAGTGTAATTGTGTTGCTGTCCTGGGGCTCTGTGGGGTGTGTTTGTGTTTGTGAATAGAGCCCCAGGACCAGCTTGCTTAGGGGACTTGTCCAGGTTCATCTCTCTGTAGGCGATGGCTTTGTTATGTTTGGGAATCGCTTCCTTTTAGGTGGTTGCAGAATTTAATAGCTCTTTTCTGGATGTTCTCTCATGCACATTTTGCAAGCACGCCTTCAAAGGAGGGCCAGCAGATCTACATTCAGAAAAAGTTGAATTAAAAGTAATGTGAGGACAAAACTAAGACCATGGAAAACCTGTTAAATACTGAGTTTGATTAACTAGCTATTTAGAGTCAAAAGTGAACAAGTTTGGCACTTAGTCAAGTAGCAACAACAAACAGTACAGCAGTACGGAGACAACACGGAAGTGTGTTACGTCACTAGTCACGTCATGACACAAATTTAAAAGCATTTTGGCCAGAGGGAGTTTACCGGTCATCATTTCCTTTCAAATCCACAGAGTGAAGCGAACAAGTGCCCACTTCGGAAGAAATGAAAATAATTATTTGGGTGCAGCCTTTAGGGGTGCAGCTTTTAGGGGTGCAGCCTTTAGGTCTCTCCTGGAATTTCAGCTGAACTCTGTGGGCTTTTCCATTGGTTTAGCTACTTATGGGTTACGGGAGGAATATGTGAAACAGGAAACATTGAAATGTGTTATATATGAAAGAGAGGGGTCTGGTGGAAGGGGGCGCAGGTGCTGAGTCAAGGCACAGATCTTAGTGCAGGTGTAGCAGTGCTTTCACCCCCGGGTGATGGTCTAAACATTTTATTTTCAGAATATGTGTGCAAGGGCCTCATAGAACAACCAAACAATTCCAGAACCAATAGTTTATCCCTTCTCACCGTCCATGATGTCTGACTGTGGACAGGAAGTCTGCATTATGAACACACATACAGTGGGACAAACACAAAGTCACAGTGCAAGTTTAGAATACAAACGTGTTACCTTCATTTATAATCTGTAAAGGAAACGCTCAATCCAGTCCGGGCTGGTCTGTGACTCACTAGCACCTCCCCTGGTCAGAGGGGAATGAGGCAGCCTGACAGAGTTAGACACAAGGACACTTCATTGCCATGGACGTGCAGAACAGACAGGGAATGGATGTGGTTCTGTAATACAGGAGATGAATAGGCTGTACACAATGAGCATAACATGAGAATTAATGGATATCAATACAAGACAACTGGAGCAAAAACATTAGGATAGGACTTTATAATGGGACTAAATATGCTGCCCGAACATGGATCACATATCACAACAGTAACTACAACCAACAGTAAACATTAAAGCACACATTGATTACCATAACAACATCAACTCACATCTGTTCACACAGGTTTATGCGCCCCTAGACATTCAGGCTCCAGTCGTGGTCACTGGAGGATGGGGAGTGAGGTGAGCCACTCTCTCTCATTTCTCTATCACTCTATTTATCTCTCTCTTTATTTCTCTATCACTCTATTTATCTCTCTCTCATTTCTCTATCACTCTATTTATCTCTCTCTTTATTTCTCTATCACTCTATTTATCTCTCTCTCATTTCTCTATCACTCTATTTATCCCTCTCTCATTTCTCTATCACTCTATTTATCTCTCTCTTTATTTCTCTATCACTCTATTTATCTCTCTCTCATTTCTCTATCACTCTATTTATCTCTCTCTCATTTCTCTATCACTCTATTTATCTCTCTCTTTATTTCTCTATCACTCTATTTATCTCTCTCTCATTTCTCTATCACTCTATTTATCTCTCTCTCATTTCTCTATCACTCTATTTATCTCTCTCTCATTTCTCTATCACTCTATTTATCTCTCTCTCATTTCTCTATCACTCTATTTATCTCTCTCTCATTTCTATATCACTCTATTTATCTCTCTCTCATTTCTCTATCACTCTATTTATCTCTCTCTCATTTCTCTATCACTCTATTTATCTCTCTCTTTATTTCTCTATCACTCTATTTATCTCTCTCTTTATTTCTCTATCACTCTATTTATCTCTCTCTCATTTCTCTATCACTCTATTTATCTCTCTCATTTCTCTATCACTCTATTTATCTCTCTCTCATTTCTCTATCACTCTATTTATCTCTCTCTCATTTCTCTATCACTCTATTTATCTCTCTCTTTATTTCTCCTTCCTATTTCTTTTTATCCCTCCTTTTTTCTCAGCCCCCCCTTCCATCTCTTTTATGGTTTCACACACTCTCTCCCAATATATCACATCACATATGTCAAATATAACCAGATATCAATCGGGGAGGGGGTGCTTATATTTGTCCTGTGTATTGGAAATGTGTTTCTTTGCATATCCCAACTCCCCCTGAGACACCTGCAGGGAGTGGGGTCACGGCCAGGGTCACCATATCCCAACTCCCCCTGAGACACCTGCAGGGAGTGGGGTTACGGCCAGGGTCACCATATCCCAACTCCCCCTGAGACACCTGCAGGGAGTGGGGTCACGGCCAGGGTCACCATATCCCAACTCCCCCTGAGACACCTGCAGGGAGTGGGGTTACGGCCAGGGTCACCATATCCCAACTCCCCCTGAGACACCTGCAGGGAGTGGGGTCACGGCCAGGGTCACCATATCCCAACTCCCCCTGAGACACCTGCAGGGAGTGGGGTCACGACCAGGGTCACCATATCCCAACTCCCCCTGAGACACCTGCA
>NW_027005826.1:0-27500 GCF_036934945.1 Oncorhynchus masou masou | reverse complement strand
GGTGGGCTGTGGGAAGAGGCCGTGCCTCTCTCCCTTCCTCCCTCCCTCCTTCCCTCTACCTTCCTCATTTCCTTTCTCTCTCTCCCTCCCCCCTCCCTCACTCAATCCCTCCGTCTCCATCCATCACTCCCTCCCTCCCTGCCTCCCTCTCACCTGTTAGAGCAGTAGACATTTCTTCTTCCCCCTCCCCCTCCCTCTCCCTCCCTCCCTCTCACCTGTTAGAGCAGTAGACATTTCTTCTTCCCGACCTTGGCTGGCTGTGGGCAGAGTACTGCCCTGATAGCCTCGTCAAACACTGTCTTCAGGCCACGCTGGGTCAGAGCAGAACACTCCAGGTACTTCACAGAGTCTGGGGAGGGAGATGGAGGAGGAGGGAGGAGCAGGGAGGGAAGGAAGGAGGGAGGGAGGGAGGGGGAAAGGGAGAGAGAGAGAGAGAAGGGGAGAGGTCAATACTTTGTACATGCATACATCCCAGCTAGGCACTTAATTCTCCATGAACAGTATGCTGTATGTAAACATTAATCTCAGATATGAATCTGAGGAGGTGTAGTCTGAATAGATTGGTACAACTTGGAAAACAAAATAGCAATCAAACAATTCTCCTGTATTTTATAAAGCCCTATCAGCTGTTAACACAAAGTGTTTTAGCTCTATCATCATAAAAAGCACTGGATTATTATATGCAGTGACCTACCAACGTCCTTGGCCAGCGCTAGGCCTTGTGGGTAGGTGATGGGGGCCAGTTTCTTCTCTTTGAGCTTCTCGATGGTCTCCTTCTCGTCCCTCAGATCCAGCTTAGTACCCACTAGGATGATAGGAGTTGACGGGCAGTGGTGACGCACCTCTGGGTACCACTAAAGAGTGAGAGAGAGAGAGGGGGTGGGGGAGGAGGAGAGAGAGAGAGGGAGGGGGAGGGGGAGGAGAGAGAGAGAGGGAGGGGGAGGGGGAGGAGAGAGAGAGGGAGGGGAGGGGTGGGGGAGGAGGAGAGAGAGGGAGAGAGAGAGAGGTGGAGGAGGAGGACGAGGAGAGAGAGAGAGGGAGGGGGTGGGGGAGGGGAGGAGAGAGAGGGGGAGGGGTGGGGGGAGGAGGAGAGAGAGAGAGAGAGAGAGAGAGAGAGGGGGGGAGGGGGGGAGGAGGAGGACGAGGAGAGAGAGAGGGAGGGGGAGGGGGAGGAGGAGAGAGAGAGGGGGAGGGGGTGGAGGAGGAGGGACGAGGGAGAGAGAGAGAGAGGGAGTGGGTGGAGGAGGAGGACGAGGAGAGAGAGAGAGAGGGAGTGGGTGGAGGAGGAGGACGAGGAGAGAGAGAGAGAGAGAGGGAGTGGGTGGAGGAGGAGGACGAGGAGAGAGAGAAATTTAAAAAAGTGAGGGAGAAATATTTTATTATCAAGTAGTAGCCACCAGTGATTTCCACTGTAGAAACCTATGAAATGTACATATATAGAGAAATGTATATATATATAATTCTGCATGCAGCCTCTCTCTCTCTCTCTCTCTCTCTCTCTCTCTCTCTCTCTCTCTCTCTCTCTCTCTCTCTCTCTCTCTCTCTCTCTATATATATATATATATATATATATATATATATATATATATGAGAGAGAGATTTATATATATATATACAGTATATATAGAGAGAGAGGGAGAGAGACTGCATGCAGAATTCTGCAAAAATATCCTTTTGTATAATGTAAAACACCAAATAATGCATGCAGAGCAGTAGGGAGGTCAATACCCAATAATTATCATATCCAGAAAAGAGACATTAAATTCTAGCGATTCCCAAACCTTCCATAACGAAGCCATCACCTACAGAGAGATGAACCTGTAGAAGAGCCCCCTAAGCAAGCTGGTCCTGGTGCTCTGTTCACAAACACAAACAGACCCCACAGAGCCCCAGGACAGCAACACAATTAGACCCAACCAAATCATGAGAAAACAAAAAGATAATTACTTAACACATTGGAAAGAATTAACAAAAAAACAGAGTAAACTAGAATGCTATTTGGCCCTAAACAGAGAGTACACAGTGGCAGAATACCTGACCACTGTGACTGACCCAAACTTAAGGAAAGCTTTGACTATGTACAGACTCAGTGAGCATAGCCTTGCTATTGAGAAAGGCCGCCGTAGGCAGACCTGGCTCTCAAGAGAAGACAAGCTATGTGCTCACTGCCCACAAAATGAGGTGGAAACTGAGCTGCACTTCCTAACCTCCTGCCCAGTGTATGACCATATTAGAGACAGATATTTCCCTCAGATTACACAGATCCACAAAGAATTCGAAAACAAACCCAATTTTGATAAACTCCCATATCTACTGGGTGAAATACCACAGTGTGCCATCAAAGCAGCAAGATGTGTGACCTGTTGCCACAAGAAAAGGGCAACCAGTGAATAACAAACACAATTGTAAATACAATCCATATTTATGCTTATTTATTTTCCCTTGGGTATCCTTAACCATTTGTACATCGTTGCAACACTGTATATATACGTAATATGACATTTGTAATGTCTTTATTGTTTAGAAACTTCTGTATGAGTAATGTTTACTGTTAATTTTTATTGTTTATTTCACTTTTGTATATTATATACCTCACTTGCTATGGGGCGGCAGGGTAGCCTAGTGGTTAGAGCGTTGGACTAGTAACCGGAAGGTTGCAAGTTCAAACCCCCGAGCTGACAAGGTAAAAATCTGTCGTTCTGCCCCTGAACAGGCAGTTAACCCACTGTTCCCAGGCCGTCATTGAAAATAAGAATGTGTTCTTAACTGACTTGCCTGGTTAAATAAAGGTAAAATAAAAAATAAAAAATGTTAACACATGTTTCCCATGCCAATAAAGCCCCTTGGAGAGAGAGAGTGAGAGTGAGAGTGCTGGGGGATAAAAATGCTTGGTTATCAACATTAGCCAAGAGGATGATGGGATAGTAGACATGGAGGATGATGGGGTGTAGAGACAGTAGAGAGGGAGAGAAAGGGAGGGAGGATGATAAGAGAGCCGGAGAAAGATTTTTTTTTAAAGTAATTAGTCCATTTAAAGGTTTATCGGAGAGTAACCAAGGTATATGTCCTCTTCTAGAGATAACCAGCAGTATCCATCAGCTATCATAATGGCCCAGTCCAAAATGGAACACTGTTCCCTATATAGAGCCCTATGGGCCCTGGTCAGAAGTAGAGCCCTATGGGCCCTGGTCAGAAGTAGAGCCCTATGGGCCCTGGTCAGAAGTAGAGCCCTATGGGCCCTGGTCAGAAGTAGAGCCCTATGGGCCCTGGTCAGAAGTAGAGCCCTATGGGCCCTGGTCAGAAGTAGAGCCCTATGGGCCCTGGTCAGAAGTAGTACACTATAGGGAACAGGGTGCCATTTGGGAGGCAAAAAAACATCACAAGACACAGATGTTGAGTCTTAATTGGGAACACCATCTATGTTCTTCCTGTTATACTATGATAAATATACTGTATGTGGGTACACTGTGTCCTATGATAAATATACTGTATGTGGGTACACTGTGTCCTATGATAAATATACTGTATGTGGGTACACTGTGTCCTATGATAAATATACTGTATGTGGGTACACTGTGTCCTATGATAAATATACTGTATGTGGGTACACTGTGTCCTATGATAAATATACTGTATGTGGGTACACTGTGTCCTATGATAAATATACTGTATGTAGGTACACTGTGTCCTATGATAAATATACTGTATGTGGGTACACTGTGTCCTATGATAAATATACTGTATGTATGTAGGTACACTGTGTCCTATGATAAATATACTGTATGTAGGTACACTGTGTCCTATGATAATTATACTGTATGTGGGTACACTGTGTCCTATGATAAATATACTGTATGTATGTAGGTACACTGTGTCCTATGATAAATATACTGTATGTGGATACACAGTGTCCTATGATAAATATACTGTATGTGGATACACAGTGTCCTATGATAAATATACTGTATGTATGTGGGTACACTGTGTCCTATGATAAATATACTGTATGTGGGTACACTGTGCCCTATGATAAATATACTGTATGTGGGTACACAGTGTCCTATGATAAATATACTGTATGTATGTGGGTACACTGTGTCCTATGATAAATATACTGTATGTAGGTACACTGTGTCCTATGATAAATATACTGTATGTGGGTACACTGTGTCCTATGATAAATATACTGTATGTGGGTACACTGTGTCCTATGATAAATATACTGTATGTGGGTACACTGTGTCCTATGATAAATATACTGTATGTGGGTACACTGTGTCCTATGATAAATATACTGTATGTATGTGGGTACACTGTGTCCTATGATAAATATACTGTATGTGGGTACACTGTGTCCTATGATAAATATATTGTATGTATGTGGGTACACTGTGTCCTATGATAAATATACTGTATGTAGGTACACTGTGTCCTATGATAAATATACTGTATGTGGTTACACTGTGTCCTATGATAAATATACTGTATGTGGTTACACTGTGTCCTATGATAAATATATTGTATGTATGTGGGTACACTGTGTCCTATGATAAATATACTGTATGTATGTAGGTACACTGTGTCCTATGATAAATATACTGTATGTATGTAGGTACACTGTGTCCTATGATAAATATACTGTATGTAGGTACACTGTGTCCTATGATAAATATACTGTATGTGGGTACACTGTGTCCTATGATAAATATACTGTATGTATGTAGGTACACTGTGTCCTATGATAAATATACTATATGTGGGTACACTGTGTCCTATGATAAATATATTGTATGTATGTGGGTACACTGTGTCCTATGATAAATATACTGTATGTATGTAGGTACACTGTGTCCTATGATAAATATACTGTATGTGGGTACACTGTGCCCTATGATAAATATACTGTATGTGGGTACACTGTGTCCTATGATAAATATACTGTATGTAGGTACACTGTGTCCTATGATAAATATACTGTATGTGGGTACACTGTGCCCTATGATAAATATACTGTATGTGGGTACACTGTGTCCTATGATAAATATACTGTATGTAGGTACACTGTGTCCTATGATAAATATACTGTATGTGGGTACACTGTGCCCTATGATAAATATACTGTATGTTGGTACACTGTGCCCTATGATAAATATACTGTATGTGGGTACACTGTGTCCTATGATAAATATACTGTATGTGGGTACACTGTGTCCTATGATAAATATACTATATGTGGGTACACTGTGTCCTATGATAAATATACTGTATGTATGTGGGTACACTGTGTCCTATGATAAATATACTGTATGTGGGTACACTGTGCCCTATGATAAATATACTGTATGTGGGTACACTGTGTCCTATGATAAATATACTGTATGTTGGTACACTGTGTCCTATGATAAATATACTGTATGTGGGTACACTGTGCCCTATGATAAATATACTGTATGTGGGTACACTGTGTCCTATGATAAATATACTGTATGTGGGTACACTGTGTCCTATGATAAATATACTGTATGTTGGTACACTGTGTCCTATGATAAATATACTGTATGTATGTGGGTACACTGTGTCCTATGATAAATATACTGTATGTGGGTACACTGTGTCCTATGATAAATATGCTGTATGTGGGTACACTGTGTCCTATGATAAATATACTGTATGTGGGTACACTGTGTCCTATGATAAATATACTGTATGTAGGTACACTGTGTCCTATGATAAATATACTGTATGTGGGTACACTGTGTCCTATGATAAATATACTGTATGTTGGTACACTGTGTCCTATGATAAATATACTGTATGTGGGTACACTGTGTCCTATGATAAATATACTGTATGTGGGTACACTGTGTCCTATGATAAATATACTGTATGTATGTGGGTACACTGTGCCCTATGATAAATATACTGTATGTGGGTACACTGTGTCCTATGATAAATATACTGTATGTATGTGGGTACACTGTGTCCTATGATAAATATACTGTATGTTGGTACACTGTGTCCTATGATAAATATACTGTATGTTGGTACACTGTGTCCTATGATAAATATACTGTATGTGGGTACACTGTGTCCTATGATAAATATACTGTATGTAGGTACACTGTGTCCTATGATAAATATACTGTATGTGGGTACACTGTGTCCTATGATAAATATACTGTATGTATGTGGGTACACTGTGTCCTATGATAAATATACTGTATGTGGGTACACTGTGTCCTATGATAAATATACTGTGTCGGTACACTGTGTCCTATGATAAATATACTGTATGTATGTAGGTACACTGTGTCCTATGATAAATATACTGTATGTGGGTACACTGTGTCCTATGATAAATATACTGTATGTATGTAGGTACACTGTGTCCTATGACAAATATACTGTATGTATGTAGGTACACTGTGTCCTATGATAAATATACTGTATGTATGTGGGTACACTGTGTCCTATGATAAATATACTGTATGTGGGTACACTGTGTCCTATGATAAATATACTGTATGTGGGTACACTGTGTCCTATGATAAATATACTGTATGTGGGTACACTGTGTCCTATGATAAATATACTGTATGTATGTGGGTACACTGTGTCCTATGATAAATATACTGTATGTGGGTACACTGTGTCCTATGATAAATATATTGTATGTATGTGGGTACACTGTGTCCTATGATAAATATATTGTATGTATGTGGGTACACTGTGTCCTATGATAAATATACTGTATGTGGGTACACTGTGTCCTATGATAAATATACTGTATGTGGGTACACTGTGTCCTATGATAAATATACTGTATGTGGGTACACTGTGTCCTATGATAAATATACTGTATGTGGATACACTGTGTCCTATGATAAATATACTGTATGTATGTGGGTACACTGTGTCCTATGATAAATATACTGTATGTGGGTACACTGTGTCCTATGATAAATATACTGTATGTGGGTACACTGTGTCCTATGATAAATATACTGTATGTGGTTACACTGTGTCCTATGATAAATATACTGTATGTATGTAGGTACACTGTGTCCTATGATAAATATATTGTATGTATGTGGGTACACTGTGTCCTATGATAAATATATTGTATGTATGTGGGTACACTGTGTCCTATGATAAATATACTGTATGTGGGTACACTGTGTCCTATGATAAATATACTGTATGTGGGTACACTGTGTCCTATGATAAATATACTGTATGTGGGTACACTGTGTCCTATGATAAATATACTGTATGTGGATACACTGTGTCCTATGATAAATATACTGTATGTATGTGGGTACACTGTGTCCTATGATAAATATACTGTATGTGGGTACACTGTGTCCTATGATAAATATACTGTATGTGGGTACACTGTGTCCTATGATAAATATACTGTATGTGGGTACACTGTGTCCTATGATAAATATACTGTATGTATGTAGGTACACTGTGTCCTATGATAAATATACTGTATGTGGGTACACTGTGTCCTATGATAAATATACTGTATGTGGGTACACTGTGTCCTATGATAAATATACTGTATGTGGGTACACTGTGTCCTATGATAAATATACTGTATGTAGGTACACTGTGTCCTATGATAAATATACTGTATGTATGTAGGTACACTGTGTCCTATGATAAATATACTGTATGTATGTAGGTACACTGTGTCCTATGATAAATATACTGTATGTATGTAGGTACACTGTGTCCTATGATAAATATACTGTATGTATGTAGGTACACTGTGTCCTATGATAAATATACTGTATGTATGTAGGTACACTGTGTCCTATGATAAATATACTGTATGTATGTAGGTACACTGTGTCCTATGATAAATATACTGTATGTATGTAGGTACACTGTGTCCTATGATAAATATACTGTATGTATGTTGGTACACTGTGTCCTATGATAAATATACTGTATGTGGGTACACTGTGTCCTATGATAAATATATTGTATGTATGTGGGTACACTGTGTCCTATGATAAATATACTGTATGTAGGTACACTGTGTCCTATGATAAATATACTGTATGTGGGTACACTGTGTCCTATGATAAATATACTGTATGTGGGTACACTGTGTCCTATGATAAATATACTGTATGTATGTTGGTACACTGTGTCCTATGATAAATATACTGTATGTGGGTACACTGTGTCCTATGATAAATATATTGTATGTATGTGGGTACACTGTGTCCTATGATAAATATATTGAATGTATGTGGGTACACTGTGTCCTATGATAAATATACTGTATGTGGGTACACTGTGTCCTATGATAAATATACTGTATGTAGGTACACTGTGTCCTATGATAAATATACTGTATGTGGGTACACTGTGTCCTATGATAAATATACTGTATGTAGGTACACTGTGCCCTATGATAAATATACTGTATGTGGGTACACTGTGTCCTATGATAAATATACTGTATGTGGGTACACTGTGTCCTATGATAAATATACTGTATGTGGGTACACTGTGTCCTATGATAAATATACTGTATGTATGTAGGTACACTGTGTCCTATGATAAATATACTGTATGTGGGTACACTGTGTCCTATGATAAATATACTGTATGTGGGTACACTGTGTCCTATGATAAATATACTGTATGTGGGTACACTGTGTCCTATGATAAATATACTGTATGTAGGTACACTGTGTCCTATGATAAATATACTGTGTCGGTACACTGTGTCCTATGATAAATATACTGTATGTATGTGGGTACACTGTGTCCTATGATAAATATACTGTATGTATGTAGGTACACTGTGTCCTATGATAAATATACTGTATGTATGTAGGTACACTGTGTCCTATGATAAATATACTGTATGTATGTAGGTACACTGTGTACTATGATAAATATACTGTATGTATGTAGGTACACTGTGTCCTATGATAAATATACTGTATGTATGTAGGTACACTGTGTCCTATGATAAATATACTGTATGTATGTAGGTACACTGTGTCCTATGATAAATATACTGTATGTATGTGGGTACACTGTGTCCTATGATAAATATACTGTATGTATGTAGGTACACTGTGTCCTATGAAAAATATACTGTATGTATGTGGGTACACTGTGTCCTATGATAAATATACTGTATGTATGTGGGTACACTGTGTCCTATGATAAATATATTGTATGTATGTGGGTACACTGTGTCCTATGATAAATATATTGTATGTATGTGGGTACACTGTGTCCTATGATAAATATATTGTATGTATGTGGGTACACTGTGTCCTATGATAAATATACTGTATGTGGGTACACTGTGTCCTATGATAAATATACTGTATGTGGGTACACTGTGTCCTATGATAAATATACTGTATGTAGGTACACTGTGTCCTATGATAAATATACTGTATGTAGGTACACTGTGTCCTATGATAAATATACTGTATGTGGGTACACTGTGTCCTATGATAAATATACTGTATGTATGTAGGTACACTGTGTCCTATGATAAATATACTGTATGTATGTAGGTACACTGTGTCTTATGATAAATATACTGTATGTATGTAGGTACACTGTGTCCTATGATAAATATACTGTATGTATGTAGGTACACTGTGTCTTATGATAAATATACTGTATGTATGTAGGTACACTGTGTCCTATGATAAATATACTGTATGTAGGTACACTGTGTCCTATGATAAATATACTGTATGTATGTGGGTACACTGTGTCCTATGATAAATATACTGTATGTAGGTACACTGTGTCTTATGATAAATATACTGTATGTGGGTACACTGTGTCCTATGATAAATATACTGTATGTATGTGGGTACACTGTGCCCTATGATAAATATACTGTATGTAGGTACACTGTGTCCTATGATAAATATACTGTATGTATGTGGGTACACTGTGTCCTATGATAAATATACTGTATGTCGGTACACTGTGTCCTATGATAAATATACTGTATGTAGGTACACTGTGTCCTATGATAAATATACTGTATGTAGGTACACTGTGTCCTATGATAAATATACTGTATGTATGTGGGTACACTGTGCCCTATGATAAATATACTGTATGTGGGTACACTGTGTCCTATGATAAATATACTGTATGTAGGTACACTGTGTCCTATGATAAATATACTGTATGTGGGTACACTGTGTCCTATGATAAATATACTGTATGTAGGTACACACATACACAAACACACTTGAGCATACGGATAGAAACTCAACACAAAGAGGAAGCATCATTCCATCATGTTGTGACCCATAGCAACACTATGATAATCTAGTATCGGCATAGAACAACATTTGCGGTATACGGACCCGGTCGTCATGGCGACAACAGTAAAACAGCAAGGAGAAACAAAAAACACAGAAATACTTTGGGCATTGGATGGAGAAGAGAGTGAAGGGGCAACAGAATTAACATGAGTGGATTGTGTAATGTGGGATAGCTATTGAAAAAAATCCTTACAAACAAGACTAGATATGTCTTAAAAGCCAGATCCAAATGGAGTGTTCTGAAGAGTCTCTTCAGATGAGAAGAGACTAAAAAGGCAGTGGATTCTACTCAATAGAATGTGTGTGTGTCATTGTGACATCACTACTACTCTATCTGTGCGACACATAGTCTCATTCAATTAAAACTACGCATATGCACTAGACCAAGTATAGACTATCTACATGTACCCTGACATGGACTCCACCTGTGACCGCTACCAGGGGGACCAGCCACTTTACTGCCCCGGTTCTAGTCGTGTCCCATGATCAAACCATACCTGTTACATATGGTCCATACTCTGTCAGATGTTTGGGGATGACTAGGGAACTCTGCCCCCTAGAGGTTCTCCTCACCTTAACTCCAGCCGTGACAAGGTTATGAACAACAAAGTGTGATGTTGTTGCATGTGTTACCGTGCTGGTCAGATGGTTCCTCTTACTGGAACAACTGTAGTGCTCCATTACACACTACATTAGGGCTGCCAACTCATTTTGACCCTGGGGTCTCAATTGCTCCTCCACGAGGGCCAGAGGGAGGGCCACGCTGAAAATCGGTAACATTTAATCACCGTCAACATTTGGAAAAAATAGTCCTCTATCCATCGTTTAGGAATTTTGGATGCTCCCTAACTTTCTAGCTTTCATTTCGGTTATTATTAGCGAGATGGACACAGTCAAGAAACAGACCTCTTTTACACTACTTGGGAAGCCTGTCTGTTATACTTAGACTGAACCAGTATGTCCTTTGGGAGGAAACATCATTGTTGATTGGTAACATAGACCCAGGTGTTGCTACACCTCCGTTGTTACATGAAATAAATGTGTTCTGATGTCTTTGTCTCATATTACCACTGATTTATTTATTCTTTCCTTAAATCAGACAAACATTGTGAGGGCCATTTGTTTTGAGGGGCAGGACATGGGTTTGGTGGGTTACTTTCTAAATGTAATCCATTACAGTTACTAGTTACCTGTCCAAAACTGTCATCAGTAGCGTAATTTTTAGAATACTCAAAACTCAGAAACGTAATCTGATTACTTTCACGCGTTTGGTGTCATCATAGTGGTCTCTGACTGGACAGACTCACTCAGCTGGAACAAACTTCAACTTCAATGTTTTTTAATGCTGATTTGAATGTTATGGATAAAACAGAAAGGTTTAATCAATTATTTTGTCACAAACATCCTTTATAATTTTCAAGTAATCCAAGTAGTAATTACCTAGTTTTTCAAAAGTATCTGTAATCTGATTGCAATATTTTTGCTGGTAACATAACTGATTACAGTTACAGTTTTTTTGTAATCAGATTACATTAAATCAGTTACTCCCTAACCCTGGGCGGGACTGCTCAACCCTTTTCCATAGGACCCTTGCTTGTACGGTTCTCTCCTCTGACCCTAACCTGGTTCACCTGACCTGGTTCATCTTACAACAAACATATATTTATTAACATCTGGGTCAGGAGCTAGAGGGGAGGACACACTGGGTGTGGGTCTCTGGGAGGGGATGGAGCGGCCTGGGAGTGGGTCTCTGGGGAGGGAGTGGAGCGGCCTGGGAGTGGGTCTCTGGGGAGGGAGTGGAGCGGCCTGGGAGTGGGTCTCTGGGAGGGGATGGAGCGGCCTGGGAGTGGGTCTCTGGGGAGGGAGTGGAGCGGCCTGGGAGTGGGTCTCTGGGGAGGGAGTGGAGCGGCCTGGGAGTGGGTCTCTGGGGAGGGGATGGAGCGGCCTGGGAGTGGGTCTCTGGGGGAGGGGATGGAGCGGCCTGGGAGTGGGTCTCTGGGGAGGGGGTGGAGCGGCCTGGGAGTGGGTCTCTGGGAGGGGATGGAGCGGCCTGGGAGTGGGTCTCTGGGGAGGGGGTAGAGCGGCCTGGGAGTGGGTCTCTGGGGAGGGGATGGAGCGGCCTGGGAGTGGGTCTCTGGGGAGGGGATGGAGCGGCCTGGGAGTGGGTCTCTGGGGAGGGGATGGAGCGGCCTGGGAGTGGGTCTCTGGGGAGGGGGGATGGAGCGGCCTGGGAGTGGGTCTCTGGGGAGGGGATGGAGCGGCCTGGGAGTGGGTCTCTGGGGAGGGGGTAGAGCGGCCTGGGAGTGTGTCTCTGGGGAGGGGTGGAGCGGCCTGGGAGTGGGTCTCTGGGGAGGGGATGGAGCGGCCTGGGAGTGGGTCTCTGGTGAGGGAGTGGAGCGGCCTGGGAGTGGGTCTCTGGGGAGGGGATGGAGCGGCCTGGGAGTGGGTCTCTGGGGAGGGGGTAGAGCGGCCCCAGAGTGGGTCTCTGGGGAGGGGGTGGAGCGGCCTGGGAGTGGGTCTCTGGGGAGGGGATAGAGCGGCCTGGGAGTGGGTCTCTGGGGAGGGGATGGAGCGGCCTGGGAGTGGGTCTCTGGGGAGGGGGTAGAGCGGCCTGGGAGTGGGTCTCTGGGGAGGGGATGGAGCGGCCTGGGAGTGGGTCTCTGGGGAGGGGGTAGAGCGGCCCCAGAGTGGGTCTCTGGGGAGGGGGTGGAGCGGCCTGGGAGTGGGTCTCTGGGAGGGGATGGAGCGGCCTGGGAGTGGGTCTCTGGGGAGGGGGTAGAGCGGCCTGGGAGTGGGTCTCTGGGGAGGGGGTAGAGCGGCCTGGGAGTGGGTCTCTGGGGAGGGGGTGGAGCGGCCTGGGAGTGGGTCTCTGGGGAGGGGGTAGAGCGGCCTGGGAGTGGGTCTCTGGGGAGGGGGTGGAGCGGCCTGGGAGTGGGTCTCTGGGGAGGGGATGGAGCGGCCTGGGAGTGGGTCTCTGGGGAGGGGATGGAGCGGCCTGGGAGTGGGTCTCTGTGGAGGGGGTGGAGAGGTTCCCTCACTATTTCAAACATTGCTGTCATATGACATGATTATGTGTTAATGTCTTTGTATTTGAACACTACAGAACTCCTGTGTGAAAATAAATAAACAACTATTGTTTAATATTAAAATTATTTTCTAAACATTGGCATTGTGTGGCGGGGCTGCCTGGCCCTCTCCTGGGGGACCCATCCCCGTGTGGCCCTCTCCTGGGGGACCCATCCCCGTGTGGCCCTCTCTTGGGGGACCCATCCCCGTGTGGCCCTCTCCCGGGGACCCATCCCTGTGTGGCCTTCTCCCGGGGACCCATCCCCGTGTGGCCCTCTCCTGGGGGACCCATCCCCGTGTGGCCCTCTCCTGGGGGACCCATCCCCGTGTGGCCCTCTCCCGGGGGACCCATCCCCGTGTGGCCCTCTCCCGGGGGACCCATCCCCGTGTGGCCCTCTCCTGGGGGACCCATCCCCGTGTGGCCCTCTCCTGGGGGACCCATTCCCATGTGGCCCTCTCCCGGGGACCCAACCCGTGTGGCCCTCTCCCGGGGGACCCATCCCCGTGTGGCTACGGGCCCTCTGCTACGGGCCCTGACCCAATGCACCTGACATCTAATAGATATTTAACACCTTCATCGTCTGGTTGGGAGACGGAGCGGGGCATGTCCGGGGGGGCTTCCTCACTATGGAGTCCTGCCATCAATATGTTCATAGTTTATTGCAGTATGAAAGAAGCCCTATTTGAGAATGTATGTCACACCACCAGCCTCTCTCCACCTGAAGAAGGAAATTATAGTTTTGTTATGTTGCATCGTTAAAGCTACAATCCTTAATCGAAACAATAACAAACGCCCCTGTTTCGCCAGACAGAGCTAAGGATGCAAGGATTGGCCATCCATGATATCAAATGTATAATTTTAAACATGGTTTGAGGCTATACAGTATTAGTTGACATTTGAGTTCAAAAACAAGCGTATATTTTGGGTTCTGATGGGGTACGACAGTTAAAGAGGATGGAGGATGGCCTTTACTTCAGCAGTAATAAATTCATGAACTTCTTTGAGGAAAAGATCATGATTATCAGAAAGCAAATGACGGACTCCTCTTTAAATCTGTGTATTCCTCCAAAGCTCAGTTGTTCTGAGTCTGCACAACTCTGCTAGGACCTAGGATCAAGGGAGACACTCAAGTGTTTTAGTACTATATCCCTTGACACAATGATGAAAATAATCATGGCCTCTAAACCTTCAAGCTGCATACTGGACCCTATTCCAACTGAACTAGTGAAACAGCTGCTTCCTGTTCATGACCCTCCTATGTTGAACATAATAAACGGCTCTCTATCCACCGGATGTGTACCAAACTCACTAAAAGTGGCAGTAATAAAGCCTCTCTTGAAAAAGCTAAACCTTGACCCAGAAAATATAAAAAACTATCGGCCTATATCGAATCTTCCATTCCTCTCAAAAATTTTAGAAAAGGCTGTTGCGCAGCAACTCACTGTCTTCCTGAAGACAAACAATGTAGACAAAATGCTTCAGTTTGGTTTTAGACCCCATCATAGCACTGAGACGGCACTTGTGAAGGTGGTAAATTACATTTTAATGGCATCGGACCGAGGCTCTGCATCTGTCCTCGTGCCCCTAGACCTTAGTGCGGCTACCATCGATCACCACATTCTTTTGGAGAGATTGGAAACCCAAATTGGTCTACACGGAGAAGTTCTGGAATCGTTTAGATCTCATCTGTCGGAAAGATATCAGTTTGTCTCTGTGAATGGTTTGTCCTCTGACAAATCAACTGTAAATTTCGGTGTTCCTCAAGGTTCCGTTTTAGGACCACTGTTGTTTTCACTATATATTTTACCTCTTGGGGATGTCATTCGAAAACATAATGTTAACTTTCACTGCTATGCGGATGACACACAGCTGTACATTTCAATGAAACATGGTGAAGCCCCAAAATTGCACTCTCAAGAAGCATGTGTTTCAGACATAAGGAAGTGGATGGCTGCAAACTTTCTACTTTTAAACTCGGACAAAACAGAGATGCTTGTTCTAGGTCCCAAGAAACAAAGAAATCTTCTTTTGAATCTGACAATAAACCTTAATGGTTGTACAGTCGTCTCAAATAAAACTGTGAAGGACCTCGGCGTTACTGATCTCTCTTTTGAAGAACATATAAAGACTGTTTCAAGGACAGATTTTTTCCATCTACGTAACATTCCAAAAATCAGAAACTTTCTGTCCAAAAATGATGCAGAAAAATGTATCCATGCTTTTGTCATTTCTAGGTTAGACTACTGCAATGCTCTACTTTCCGGCTACCCGGATAAAACACTAAATAAACTTCAGTTAGTGCTAAATACGGCTGCTAGAATCCTGACTAGAACCAAACAATTTGATCATATTACTCCAGTGCTAGCCTCCCTACACTGGCTTCCTGTCAAGGCAAGGGCTGATTTCAAGGTTTTACTGCTAACCTACAAAGCATTACATGGGCTTGCTCCTACCTATCTCTCTGATTTGGTCCTGCCGTACATACCTACATGTACGCTACGGTCACAAGACGCAGGCCTCCTAATTGTCCCTAGAATTTCTAAGCAAACAGCTGGAGGCAGGGCTTTCTCCTATAGAGCTCCATTTTTATGGAATGGTCTGCCTACCCATGTGAGAGACGCAAAATCGGTCTCAACCTTTAAGTCTTTACTGAAGACTCATCTCTTCAGTGGGTCTTATGATTGAGTGTAGTCTGGCTCAGGAGTGTGAATGTGAACGGAAAGGCTCTGGAGCAACGAACCGCCCTTGCTGTCTCTGCCTGGCCGGTTCCCCTCTTTCCACTGGGATTCTCTGCATCTAACTCTATTACAGGGTTAGAGGCAGAGTCACTGCCTTACTAGGCCTCTTTCATACCGTCCCTAGGAGTGGTGTGTCATGTGATCTCCCCCCCCCCTTGGGTTGTGCTGTGGTGGAGATCTTTGTGGGCTATACTCATCCTTGTCTCAGGATGGTAAGTTGGTGGTTGAAGATATCCCTCTAGTGGTGTGGGGCCTGTGCTCTGGCAAAGTGGGTGGGGTTATATCCTTCCTGTTTGGCCCTGTCCGGGGGTATCATCGGATGGGGCCACAGTTTCCCCTGACCCCTCCTGTCTCAGCCTCCAGTATTTATGCTGCAGTAGTTTATGTGTCCGGGGGCTAGGGTCAGTTTGTTATATCTGGAGTACTTCTCCTGTCTTATCCGATGTCCTGTGTGAATTTAAGTATGCTCTCTCTAATTCTCTCTTTCTCTCTTTCTTTCTCTCTCTCTCTCGGAGGACCTGAGCCCTAGGACCATGCCTCAGGACTACCTGACATGATGACTCCTTGCTGTCCCCAGTCCACCTGGCCGTGCTGCTGCTCCAGTTTCAACTGTTCTGCCTGTGATTATTATTATTTGACCATGCTGGTCATTTATGAACATTTTAACATCTTGGCCATGTTCTGTTATAATCTCCACCCGGCACAGCCAGAAGAGGACTGGCCACCCCACATAGCCTGGTTCCTCTCTAGGTTTCTTCCTAGGTTTTGGCCTTTCTAGGGAGTTTTTCCTAGCCACCGTGCTTCTACACCTGCATTGCTAGCTGTTTGGGGTTTTAGGCTGGGTTTCTGTACAGCACTTTGAGACATCAGCTGATGTACGAAGGGCTATATGAATCAATTTGATTTGATTTTGAGTTGATTTAAAGCTTATGAGGCATTTATAATAGCGTCTGCTAAATGACTTAAATGTAAATGTAAATGTATATTTTTCAAGAATCAATAGCTACATATGAGTAATTTATAAGTCCAAAAATGGATGTAGCAACGAAGGATTCTAGCTTTAATATGTGAAAACTAATAAAAAGAAGAATTAATATCTCAAATAAAAATGTCAAGGTCCTTGTTCCCAAGTGATGACGGCTGTTTTGTGTGTGTCGCATTTCACACCCACTGTTCTGTCGCAACGCTGAATAGACTTTGTAGACATAATGAAAAGATCTTGAAAATAATAATGAAAAGATGTTTAAATATATCCAAAGCGCTTTCACTGGACGAGAGGTGTGTGACGGAGGAGAGAGTAGGCTCGACACAGTAGGAGCAAACAGTCCCTCTGACAGTGTGGGGACACACCGCCATCTAGTGGTCACTACTAGGACATGCACTTTGAATCCTCACTGTCATTTCGGTTAGGGCTCAATTCAATTCACCCTCATACAGCTTTATGTTTTATGGAACTTAATTCAACTTCGGTTCAGTCAATTCTGCAGGCTGAATATTCAATTACCAATTAACATGCTGAAAAGACATTATGGAAAATAATTGGGAAATTTCAATGAATGAATGATTGAATTTTACAACGCAAACCCTGAATGTGATAGATACAGGTAGAATCTAGAGAGGATCACCTTGGCTCTGACGTTCTCGTAGGAGGCTGGGCTCACCAGAGAGAAACAGATGAGGAACACATCCTGAGAGAGAGAGAGAGAGAGAGAGAGAGAAAGCTCCATGCATTAGACTCAATTAGGTTTGTGTGTGTGTGTGTGTATGTGTGTGTGTAAATGATATATAAATGTGTGTGTGTGTGTGTCTATATTATATATAAATAAGTGTGTGTGTGTGTATATTATATATAAATAAATGTGTGTGTGTGTGTGTGTGTATATTATATATAAATAAATGTGTATGTGTGTGCTTGTGTGTACCGTCTGTGGGTAGGACAGTGGTCTCAGTCTGTCATAGTCCTCCTGTCCTGCTGTATCCCAGAGACCGAGGTTGACTGGCTTACTGTCCACCATCACATTGGCTGAGTAGTTATCAAAGCTGAGGGAGAGAACACACACACTTTTCTAGTGTACTGTACATATCAAGTGTGTGTGTGTGTGTGTGTGTGTGTGTGTGTGTGTGTGTGTGTGTGTGTGTGTGTGTGTGTGTGTGTGTGTGTGTGTGTGTGTGTGTGTGTGTGTGTGTGTGTGTGTGTGTGTGTACTCACACAGTAGGGATATATTCTCCAGGGAAAGCGTTGGTTGTGTAGCTGATGAGAAGACATGTTTTCCCCACAGCTCTGAAACACACAGAGTAAATACACATCACTGTTTTCAATAGGACTCAATGGTCATTTAAATAGCTTTAACCTTAACCATTAGTGGGGGAAATGCAACATCCCACTGTGAAAACACTGGTTGAATCAACGTTGTTTCCATGTCATTTCAGGAAAACAAAGACGTGATGACATTGAATCAACGTACAAAACTGATTGAATTTGCAAAAAGTCGTCAACTTTGAACCTAAATCCAATGACATGATGACATTTTTGTTGATTTCATGTTGAGTTCACGTTAGTTGATAACTCAACCAAATGTAAACCCAAACTAGACGTTGAAATGACGTCTGTGCCCAGTGGGAAACTGCACCGTTTCAACACATGAAATAGACAATGTAAACATTGAAGCATTTTCAAGGCTCTGATCCATATCCAACAGCTCAATCAAAGAACTCCAGTCTGAACAAAGGAAGCTGGGTTTGGCCATAAACAACAAGTAAGGATATTTCAAGGTGAATCAACCAATCACATTCCACTACCCCAACGTGTCCTGCCATGTCTCAACTTCCTCAACATCATTACTTGGGTTAGAACTACATCAGGGTGTTGAGTAATACGTGAACTATCATCTTTCTCATCGGCGGACATCTTGTTTTTCCACTGAACCGTTGTTGAAGAAGACGTAGCATGGCCTTCTAGTATGACTACAGGTCTCTATCTCTCAGTCTATCTTCTTCCCCATTGGAAACAACCTGCATCTTCATCACATTAGGTATGAGAAAATAAACAAACACAAATACTCTGTCATTTTTCAGTTCGTCTTGTACTCAATATTTCCATTTTTTTCATTTTTACAAACACTCATATCCAGCGTGCTACCCACAGAGGTCACAGAGGTTGACAAGAGCTCATAACCACAGCAACCAGAGTAGGTCACATGGTTTACAGGAAGCCAGCTTGTGTTTTAGAGAGTGATGAGTCTGTCTGGGTTTTACCATAACCTCCTTCCTCCTTCACCAAAAACACTTGTTTAAGAGACAGACGCTGGGCAAAATGTCTTCATATTATTTGGCATATTACAAAACAGCTAATCGTGATAAACATACAACACTGTAATATATGAGCTAATGTTACAAGCAGGGGGCTTGTGTAAATGATGCTGACAAAATGTGCCAATGGGAACCGGGCCTGTATTCACAAAGCATCTCAGACAAGGCGTGCTGATCTAGGATCAGGTCCCCCATGTCTCGTTCTTTGTGATCTCAAAGCCTAAACTGATTCTAGATCAGCACTCCTACTCTGAAACGGTCAGCACTGAAAAACAGGAAATAGATCCTTTTTGGTATTTATCTCACATTCCCCAGGTTCCATGTAGAACCCTTTCCACAGAGGGTTCTATATGGAACCCATGATCTCCCTCCCCTCCTCTCTTACCACCCATCCCTTTACAATCACCTGTTTAGGTATAACATCTATTGAATAATAACCTGTGAAGTGAACTCACCGATTACTGTACACTGAAAACAGGTTGTTTACACTCTCCATGTCCCAAATGGCACCCTATTCCCTACTTAGTGCACTACTTTTGTCCAGGGCCCATAAGGGTCTATATAGTGCACTACTTTTGACCAGCACCCCATCGGGAATAGGGTGTAATTTGGTACACAGACAATAACTGTCTGGACACTGATGTCCCCTCACCTTTGTATAGCTGATGGACTTCATGACACAATGAATATGACAACAACAACACTCCCCTCTCTGTAAGGCCATGTTCCCCTCTCCTAACAATATGACCTCTACCTCACCATCTCTCAGTGTCCTAGTAAACCAGGTCTGATAGGACACAGTCCTCTCCTAACAATATGACCTCTACCTCATCATCTCTCAGTGTCCTAGTAAACCAGGTCTGATAGGACACAGTCCTCTCCTAACAATATGACCTCTACCTCATCATCTCTCAGTGTCCTAGTAAACCAGGTCTGATAGGACACAGTCCTCTCCTAACAATATGACCTCTACCTCATCATCTCTCAGTGTCCTAGTAAACCAGGTCTGATAGGACACAGTCCTCTCCTAACAATATGACCTCAGTAAACCAGGTCTGATAGGACACAGTCCTCCCTAACAATATGACCTCTACCTCATCATCTCTCAGTGTCCTAGTAAACCAGGTCTGATAGGACACAGTCCTCTCTAACAATATGACCTCTACCTCATCATCTCTCAGTGTCCTAGTAAACCAGGTCTGATAGGACACAGTCCTCTCCTAACAATATGACCTCTACCTCATCATCTCTCAGTGTCCTAGTAAACCAGGTCTGATAGGACACAGTCCTCTCCTAACAATATGACCTCTACCTCATCATCTCTCAGTGTCCTAGTAAACCAGGTCTGATAGGACACAGTCCTCTCCTAACAATATGACCTCTACCTCATCATCTCTCAGTGTCCTAGTAAACCAGGTCTGATAGGACACAGTCCTCTCCTAACAATATGACCTCTACCTCATCATCTCTCAGTGTCCTAGTAAACCAGGTCTGATAGGACACAGTCCTCTCCTAACAATATGACCTCTACCTCATCATCTCTCAGTGTCCTAGTAAACCAGGTCTGATAGGACACACCCCTCTCCTAACAATATGACCTCTACCTCATCATCTCTCAGTGTCCTAGTAAACCAGGTCTGATAGGACACACCCCTCTCCTAACAATATGACCTCTACCTCATCATCTCTCAGTGTCCTAGTAAACCAGGTCTGATAGGACACACCCCTCTCCTAACAATATGACCTCTACCTCATCATCTCTCAGTGTCCTAGTAAACCAGGTCTGATAGGACACAGTCCTCTCCTAACAATATGACCTCTACCTCATCATCTCTCAGTGTCCTAGTAAACCAGGTCTGATAGGACACAGTCCTCTCCTAACAATATGACCTCTACCTCATCATCTCTCAGTGTCCTAGTAAACCAGGTCTGATAGGACACAGTCCTCTCCTAACAATATGACCTCTACCTCATCATCTCTCAGTGTCCTAGTAAACCAGGTCTGATAGGACACAGTCCTCTCCTAACAATATGACCTCTACCTCATCATCTCTCAGTGTCCTAGTAAACCAGGTCTGATAGGACACAGTCCTCTCCTAACAATATGACCTCTACCTCATCATCTCTCAGTGTCCTAGTAAACCAGGTCTGATAGGACACAGTCCTCTCCTAACAATATGACCTCTACCTCATCATCTCTCAGTGTCCTAGTAAACCAGGTCTGATAGGACACAGTCCTCTCCTAACAATATGACCTCTACCTCACCATCTCTCAGTGTCCTAGTAAACCATGCCTGATAAGACCTCTTGGGGTCCAGTGTTTTAACGTACCTCACAGTTCCATGAATTCACAGACAATGTCAAGAATGAGAACAGAAATGGGGGCCTCCATACAAACATTAGATGAAAACCCTGACTTTTGTCTCTGACCCATCAAACAAACTGTGTGTGACATGACACACCTTTGAGTTGCAAAACACAACCTTGAACATGTCAGACAAGTGAACTGAAATCAAGCTGTACACACTATAGATAGGAGGACTGGTCCATGTGTTATGACCATCAATTACAGAGATAGATTTACCAACCACTCTATTCTATTATTTTATGAGCCAATCAAATCACTCCTTCATGATGTGTGTATTTACCTTGTTTCAGCTGCTCTGAACAACACATGTTGTGCTTCCCAAATGGCACTCTATTCCTTATATAGTGCCTTCCTGTTGAACAGGGCCTAGGGGCTCTGGTGAAAAGTCGTGCACTACATAGGGAATTCGGTGCCATTTGGGACACTGTCCCAGTGATCCTCTTACATGGCAGCATTTTAAATGCATGTCCTGGCATGTACTATACAGCTGCTATGACTGTGTTGGTTTCTCCTATCCACAACCACGACTGTCCCATGTTACATAGTGTTCTATTCTGCCATACGAGTCCATTGAAGTTGGCTTTGGGGTTCAGATTCAATAGAGCTGGATGAAAGATAGTAGTTGTCTGTTAGTCAACTAATGATGAACTAGGTAATGAGTCGTAGGGAACTGCACTAACTGTGGAAGCTATTTTAACTCTATATCTTTTGGATAGACCTGATCAGTGGTGTCAACACACCTCTGGGTCTCTCAGCAGACTCATGTTCATAATCTGTTACATGATTTGTGAATGGAAATATCTGTACACATATTTCTGTAGATGTAAAAAGAGAACAGAAAGAGAAGCACTTGAAGTCACCCAGGACAGAGAAAGTGAAGACATCAACAAGCATCCACTCTTGGCTTCACATACTGAGAGGCCAATACAACTCCTACAGGGTTCGATCGCTCCTTGAACCAATGACTAAATCACAGCACTAAGATATCATGTGATAAAAATAAAATGAAAAACACTTACCCATCTCCCACAACAACACATTTGATAGCCTGCATCCTGCCTAGCTTCAGTCAGCCCCCGCTTCTCTCTGTGCAACAGTCTGTCAGAGTTTCAGACAGAGAAAATAACTGCAACTCAACGCCTCATGCAACAGCAGGAAGTTGCTACAGCACTCACCTCTCTCTCTCTCTCTCCCTCTCTCCCTCTCAATTACTGAGTAATCTCTCTCTCTCTCCCTCTCTCCCTCTCTCTCTCTCAATTACTGAGTAATCTCTCTCTCCCTCTCAATTACTGAGTAATCTCTCTCTCTCTCTCTCCCTCTCTCTCTCTATTACTGAGTAATATCTCAATTCAATTCGCTTCATTGGCATGAAGTAACAATGTACATATTAGCTTCTTTTAGATATTTACAATATAAAAGTGAATAAAAATGAGAATCAAAAGTGTCAACGGAACAACAGTATCAACAATAACCAAGTGTCAAAATAACCATACATTGAACAACAACAATAAGCATACAGTAGAGTACATGTGCAGGTTGATTGGTCTGTCAGACACTGTCCCTCATCTTATGACAGGCAGCAATGTAGTGCGCTGCCAACCCACAGCTCTCTGCGTCCTCCCCAACAGGACAGGTAGCCTATCCTCATCAGAGAGGTCTTTGAGACCTTGAATAAGGATTTCAAATTTGGGAAAATGACACTCTCTAATTGTTTTATATTTTTGACATCAATGGCAAGGCTGTGCTCACTGAGCCTGTACTTTGTCAAGGTTTTTCTAAGGTTTTGATCAGTAACCATGGTCAAATATTTAGCTACGATGTACTGTCGATTTAGGGCCACATAGCACTGCATTTTGCTTTGTGCTTGTGATTGTGTTTCCCAATAAGCAATATAGTTTAGTTTTGACTGTGTTGTAATTTGGTTTATCCTGATTGATTGGATGTTCTGGTCCTGAGGCTTCAGTGTTAGTAGAACAGGTTTGTGAACTCAGGACCAGCAGGATGAGGGAACTCTTTTCTTTCTTTTCTCAGCTCTTGGCATTGCAGGGCTTGGTCTCTCTCTCCCTCTCTCTCTCTCTCTCTCTCTCTCTTCCTCTCTCTGCCTCTCTCTCTCTCTATTGATCACTGAGTGATCTCTCTCGATCACTGAGTGATCTCTCTCTATCGATCACTGAGTGATCTCTCGCTTTCTCTTCCTCTCTCTCTCCCTATCGCCGTCTCTCTCTCTGTCTCTCTTTCTCTCTCTCTTTCACTGTTGCAGCATGCACAAACACACATACACAGACCCCCCCCCCCCCCCCACACACAGCAAAGATAGCCTGCCATCACACATTGAAATGCAAGATATGTTTGAAATATTCATCATACATTTTCAAATACATTATAATCATCATCATCATCATCATCTTCATCGTCACTGACTCTTTCAATGAAAATAAGTTGCTATAAATAACTTTTGGGCCTTGTTGACTGAACTGTAATGGTAATGTAAAAACACTAGAGGGCGTTTTGGTGCAATTTATCAAGGAGGAACCGTTTTCTTTCCCTCAGTCTGTTTTTGGTTAATTATGTTCAACGTGTCAATAACCACTTCGTGAAAGTCTATTTATACATTACACAAAATACAATAGCCTACTCGTCATTTTGATTATAACATTTGTTTCGTTTTCAAGTAAACACTTTACTGTAAACTGTAACATAAATCTACATTGAGGCAGTTGCTACATCATTGCGGATATAGCAACTTCTGTTCTGACGACGTTGATTTTCACAAGTAGCCTCGAGCCTATAATGTGACGGGAGAGAGAGGGTGTGTTGCAACAAGATACTCTTGACTGTCACTTTACATTATTGAGCTGTGGAGTTTGCATGGATGACACCGGTTTGTTACTTTGTAATGTTTAAATACCTGTAGGTTATAGGGTCCGTAGGCTACCGAGTTTGACCGTTTCTCCTGTGTGCCAATGACCGATTGCCAAATGGGTAAGTTCACTTTTTAAAGTTGTTATTGCTTTTCAATTCAGGTCTAAAATGTTATTCTCACCTGTGAATAGAAGCATTGCTACCAAAAGTAATCATAGTGGTAGGCATTATTATCTTGAATTACCCTACCTGTTTTTAACATTATTGTAGCAGATTTTTTACAAATTAATATACGTTTTCATGGTCTTGCAAGAGGAACTATGTCCTTTCCTTCCTTTCCACTGACATCCCTCCTGTTTCGAAACACTGTGAAGAATGATCATGACAGAAAGGGGAATGGTAACACCTTGATGAATGAACCACTACTTCATGCTCAGTTGTCATGGCACCTAAAAGGATGGAGGACTTATTGTAGCCCGAGTGACAGTCTGTTTGTGGTATCATACCAAGTCCTTGTCACTCATTGCCATCATAGCCATGAGTTGACAACAGCACATGTCTGGGATCTGGCTTGTTTTATTACGTGTTACATAAATATAGCATCTCCAAACTTCATTTCCTTGAGATACAAAAAAGGTTATTATGTAGCTAAATTGCATTTATTGTTAAAATGCATTTTAAATTATGACATAAATATGTCATCCCAAAACTTAATTTCATGGAGTTACACGGATTATTTTGAAGCTAAATAGTATTTTGGTCATGTCAGTGTGTGAGTTTCGGGTCATATTCCAGGCTGTATGAAGGCTGTAGAACAGAGAACTAGTGGTTAGCTGTTTAACAGCTGTATAATACCCATATCTAACACTAACTAACCAAAACTGCTGCTTGTTGATATTTTTCTTTAACCTCTTAAGTTAGAGCCAACACCCTCCTCTGGTTCGCATGGATGCATGCCTACACACACACACACACACACACACACACACACACACACACACACACACACACACACACACACACACACACACACACACACACACACACACACACACACACACACACACACACACACACACACACACACACACACCATGGCTCATGGTTGCCATGCTTGGATGAAAGATAAACGACGTGAGTTTGGTTAGCTCTTTGCAGTTCTTTTATATTCCTCCTAATGCATTACTTTTCACAGCTTCACCAACACATAGAAAACATGGTGTGTATGGATATCTAGCCTGCTATAAATGAACTGGGTAATATCACATCCGCTATTGCATTAACACAGTAGCTCGTGCATTTGCATACCACACACAAAGTTAGGAGCCGAGAGCTCATCAGGTAGGAGTATCGACAGACAGTTGTGGGATGAAGGGTTGTGAAAGAGAGAGTGGAAACACAATGTGATGGGATACCTGTGCGCTGTATCTGAATGGCTTGTGGTGATGACTGGTATCGTTCCTATGAACGCTACTAGTCATATTCTGGCCTTCTTCCTGTTCATTTGATGCTAAATCTCTCCTGTGGCCGGTTCAGTGGTTTCTCTGTAATGTGCTTTTCATTTGGTTAAGATTATCTTGCAGATGTACGTAACAGGGATTTGTTTTTAACTGTCGGCCATCTGATGAGATGTTGTGGACTTCTGGTGCTTTTGAACGGACGCTTCTTCCTCTTCCTCCTCCATTGTCCTCCTCTTTTTTGTCATCATCCTCCTCATGTTCTTCTTCTTCTCCTCTTTCTCCTCTTCCTTTTCAATCCACTCTCCTCCCTCTTCCTCCATCTCTTCTCTCCTTCTCTTCCTCCATCTCTTCTCTCCTTCTCTTCCTCCATCTCTTCTCTCCTTCTCTTCCGCCATCTCTTCTCTCCTTCTCTTCCTCCATCTCTTCTCTCCTTCTCTTCCTCCATCTCTTCTCTCCTTCTCTTCCTCCATCTCTTCTCTCCTTCTCTTCCTCCATCTCTTCTCTCCTTCTCTTCCTCCATCTCTTCTCTCCTTCTCTTCCTCCATCTCTTCTCTCCTCCTCTTCCTCCATCTCCTTCTCTCCTTCTCTTCCTCCATCTCTTCTCTCCTTCTCTTCTCTCCATCTCTTCTCTCCATCTCTTCCTCCTTCTCTTCCTCCATCTCTTCTCTCCTTCCTTCTTCCTCCATCTCTTCTCTCCTTCTCTTCCTCCAT
This sequence comes from Oncorhynchus masou masou, assembly GCF_036934945.1. Lineage (NCBI taxonomy): Eukaryota > Metazoa > Chordata > Actinopteri > Salmoniformes > Salmonidae > Oncorhynchus > Oncorhynchus masou. The sequence goes on along the minus strand of NW_027005826.1, from coordinate 651 downwards.
CTCTTCTCTCCTCTCTTCCTCCATCTCTTCTCTCCTCCCTCTTCCTCCATCTCTTCTCTCTTCTCTTCCTCCATCTCTTCTCTCCTCCTCTTCCTCCATCTCTTCTCTCCTTCTCTTCCTCCATCTCTTCTCTCCTCCTCTTCCTCCATCTCTTCTCTCCTTATCTTCCTCCATCTCTTCTCTCCTCCCTCTTCCTCCATCTCTTCTCTCCTCCCTCTTCCTCCATCTCTTCTCTCCTTCTCTTCCTCCATCTCTTCTCTCCTTCTCTTCCTCCATCTCTTCTCTCCTTCTCTTCCGCCATCTCTTCTCTCCTTCTCTTCCTCCATCTCTTCTCTCCCTTCTCTTCCTCCATCTCTTCTCTCCTTCTCTTCCTCCATCTCTTCTCTCCTTCTCTTCCTCCATCTCTTCTCTCCTTCTCTTCCTCCATCTCTTCTCTCCTTCTCTTCCTCCATCTCTTCTCTCCTCCCTCTTCCTCCATCTCCTTCTCTCCATCTCTTCTCTCCTTCTCTTCTCTCCATCTCTTCTCTCCATCTCTTCCCTCCTTCCTCCATCTCTTCTCTCATCTCTTCTCTCATCCTTCTTCCTCCATCTCTTCTCTCCTTCTTTCCTCCATCTCTTCTCTCCTTCTCTTCCTCCATCTCTTCTCTCCTC